>NC_051155.1:64575133-64632392 GCF_013339745.2 Dermacentor silvarum | reverse complement strand
CACATTTACTTCGAAACGGCACCGCTCACCCACCATCGGAGCTGTAGTCTCATTCGTTGCAAGTAGCAGCACCGTCCTCTGAAGACGACCGTTTTGGACGACCATTTTGGCCGGAAGACGACTGTCCTCGGAAGGCGGCCAGCGAAACCATCGCTGGCCGTCTTCCACAGTGCGTCGTCGCAGCACTAAGTCTGCGAGTGTGTCCTCAAGCTGCGTATGAACCCCACTACGCCCACGAAATGACGTTGTGCACGTGTTTCACTTCGCAGCTCTCCTTTCTTTCTCTCCAATATCGCACGCTTTCTTCCGAAACGCCAAACTGGCTCTGAGCGGCCATGTTCGCTTCAGCAAAGACAACAGTAAAACAGTTCACTTCAGTAACAGTTCGCTTCAATAAAAGTCAACAACTTTTATCTTAAATGCAGCTGAAAACTGCCTCCTCATGCACGCCGCTGCTCATCCTTCTACGGGCGAAAAAATAATACTAAACAAATCAGAAGCTATGTTGATCGGAACGGAAAAGTCGGAACTGATCGGATGCATGAACACACAAAGGACACAGCGATGAGAAGAAAAAAAAAGCCTGTGTAAACACAGTGTGCCAGACGACGACTCTCATTCGGCTAAAGACCACTATATAACACGAGGGCTGGCTTTAGCTTGTTTTTTTTTCATGAAAATATATCAAATTAAAGAAGGCCGATTTATAGGGTATAAATTGTGTTCAGCATCGTAATGCTGAACTGCTATCACATGCTCAAAGACAGTTATCTGATATGAATTCCGCAGAACTTTTTTATTTAGGGGGGGGGGGGGTGCTTGTAGCCATATTTTTGCGTACATCGCACGACTCACCGACAAGCCACTGGAGCCAGTACTTGTTATAGCGCGTTGAAGGCGGCATGTCCCAAGGATGCACAAACACGCCCACGCCGAGTTCCTGGACTGTCTGCAACGAAGGCCGGACACAGGACAAAACATCACTGCCATAACCTGATACCGGTCTTAGGCCCGTGCGTGGCCCAGTCAATACTCTGCAAACTTGTTCAGTCTTTGTCTGTTTTCGTGCAATGAAATCCATTTTCAACGATAAAAATATAAATAAAACCCGAGAAGACGCCCCCCATATGCATGACTTCATGGCACTCTGGGGCGGGAACTTCAAGGTGCGTCGTCATCCGTTTTTCCTTCTCGCGCATTTCCTGCTTCACCAAGCCTATTCTCACGGTAACAGTGTCGGTTTGGTATCGCTCATACAATGTGGTATTTATTAATACAGCCTATATTATTTTTCTCTTTAGTGTCCCTTGAAAACAACGGGTGATCGGCAATGGCCAAATTTTTGGGCGAGCTGCATCTCGGCAATTACACATCGGGTGATCGATGAGACTATGCAGCCTAGTTTTTTTTTTCTTTTTTTAGTGCGAGGCTGTTGTTGCAACTAGAACGTTAACGCCCAAAAGTGCAACAACTAAAAATATTCGCGCACATTCCAACGTGGCGCGGTAGTTCAATGGCTCTGGTGTTGCACTGCTGAGTTCAAGGTCGCTGGTTGGATACCGGCCGCGGCAGCCACATTTCGATAAGCGTAAAATGTAAAAAAAAAGAAAACGAAAAGAAAACGCTCGTCTAGTTAGATTTAGGTTCTCGTTAAAGAACCCCGGATGGTCAAAATTAATAAGGGGCCACCAATTACAGCGTACCTCGCAATTAGATCGTGGTTTTGGCACTGAAGACCCCACAATTTGATTAAGTTGTAATTAATTATTCCAGGAACCGAAACGCCCACCGTGGTTAATGTCAAAGTTGATGTGGACGCGATGACAAGGGTGATGTGTGAACAAAGCCAAAACTGAGAAGGTGAAATAAGGGTTTTGATAAGTATAAAAACTTACCAATTGCTTGTCCGAGCTATTTCGAGAATTCATGGAAGCACCATGAGGAGGCTGCTAGATGTATCAGGTTCAAAGTTCGTGTCAATACAGCATGTTCTTTTGAAATTATGGTAGCGAAATTTAGAATTTTGCAGTAGAAATTAATTCAATATTAAAATTAAATTGTGGGGTTTTACGTGCCAAAACCACGATTTGATTCTGAGGCACGCCGTAGTAGGGGACTCCGGAAGAATTTGGACCACCTGGGGTTCTTTAACGTGCACCTAAATCTAAGTACACGGGTGTTTTCGCATTTCGCCTTCATCGAAATGCGGCTGCCATGGCCAGGATTTCATACCGCGACCTCGTGCTTAGCAGCCCAACACCATAGCCACTAAGCAATCACGGTGGGTGCTGGAGAAATTAAAGAGCCATAAAACGTTGGCAAACTTGTGCATGTTGTTGTGCGGCATCTGAACTTGCTGGAAGGGAAAGAAATTTCAGAGGCCTTCCACATCTGCGAAGATGGAAGCCAGCGAAGCTAGCTGTGACTATGGCTGGTCTGCTGTAGTGAATATTGCCCCCACGATGAGAATGGGCGTATCGTCGTTGGGCATCACCCAACCGAACATGTCTATCATAAATATTCCGGTTGAGAAACTCGCATTGAAACCTGGCCGTTGCACCAGGGAAGTTCGCGCTAGCGTTGCGAGGCGTGCACCACCATTGTCGGGTTCCTGGAGGGTAAGACGACACTGACGTTTGGCCTCAACATTGCGCTCCCACAAAGGTCGGCGGCTCTTCGCTGACGTTTCACCTGGGCTTCCCTGTTACGCCGACAGAAGAAAAGTGGAATTCTACGCTGGAATGATTAGCGGCAACGCAGCCAGCTGTGGAAGCAGACGACGACGACAAACGCGGGAGCAGTGGCAAAAGCGCAAACCGAGGGGTGCCAACGAGCAAGCTGCGGAAGAAGTCGACGACGACGCTCGAGCCAAAGTTGATGATGATAGTATTTTTCTACACGTGGACACAATCCTGGGGTAACTAGCCCTTAACAGCTTCGCTGTAAAATAAGATTTTCCATTAAGAGAATTACTAGGAATGCCAGGCTAAGTACTTTAACGAACGGACTGCTTACTTTAACCAATGGGTGTCGGCAAATCATCCATATATCGAGGTAATTAGGCGGCGCAAGATAAATGAACTGCTGGGAGGGTCGTGATGATGTAGTTTAGAGTAGCTGAAGCAGATCATCGTTGTAAAAGAACCTTCAGAGATGTTGAGAAACTGCAGTTAAGCATCCTGTAAACACTTTTCTTATTTCTCCTACTGACATTCTAAAATCCTGATTTCAGAACGTTATTTGCAAGAGGGTGTACTTTCAAGGCCACTGGTAAGAAATGCCGAGAACAATCCCATTGCTAATATTTCCGGCGAGTTGATAGGGGGTAACTGCGAGGGGTTGGGGGGGAGGGCACAGGGGGCACTTATTCCAAAGAATGCTTTTGTTGTAGAATTTTTCACTCGTCCTTTCATGCCTGCTCATGATGAAGTCTAAGCCAGTTATCCCCAGTAAAGGAAAACAAATATGCAGACCCGGAATCGGTCCAGTTTACTATTGCACTATCTCCAGGACTGGCCCACTTTACTCGGCAAACAGCCGACCAAGCAGATGCGCTAAATTTTGAACGAATGCTTAAAAATCTGAAAAAGAAAGACATTGCCAGTTTTGCCAGAAGGGCGAAGCATTGATAGCG
Organism: Dermacentor silvarum; assembly: GCF_013339745.2. NCBI lineage: Eukaryota > Metazoa > Arthropoda > Arachnida > Ixodida > Ixodidae > Dermacentor > Dermacentor silvarum. The sequence goes on along the minus strand of NC_051155.1, from coordinate 64,628,758 downwards.
ATAGCAAAGTTTATGGTTGTGCTCGAACTCCTGGCGCGGTGTTCTAACTACACCCGGCGACAACTTTCTGTGGCAGCGCAGCCAAAGCTACGGAGCCAAAGCATGATTTTTTTTACTGCGCATCTGAACGTAGTCTGCGAATGCAAGCAATTGGAAGCTACATAACGTAAAACAAATCGTACCAATTATTATTCAATTTCTTTTGTTCATGATTTATGTCATAAATTTAAAGGTTGCTTATAGGAGAAGGATTTTATCACTTGCTGCTCCTAGTTTTGGCTTCCTGGGTCCTGTGATCCGCAAGGGCAAAACGTCGGCACTACTTGGCGTAGTAACGCAGAAGCAGAAGCTCCGCACTAAAGCGCGTGCGCGTAGCTTTCTCTGTGCTTCTACAGAATGTTGTCGCGTATATAAGTGGTGGCGACAAGTTGGCGCGACGCAGCACGTAAGGCAACTACTGTTTGGCAGAAGGAACAGGCGTCTCACAACGCTAGCGTGATTGGGAGCGCCAGCAGTGGCGATGCAGGCGTCACATCTCGGTGATGCACGAGATGAGCACGTCGGCTTTAATGTATATGTGACTCGTCGTACTTTCCAGCGTAATCGCTGGAAAGTGATTCTGTTACGAGGAAAGTCAAACACAAATCCCTTTTGCCAGCATTTCTACCATATCAACAGCGGCGCGCTCGGGTAGGCAACTTGCGAAAATCTTATACAGATGGCGCTCGCATCCTCGGCAGGTCAAATTGGGACTTGGCCTGCATAATGCGTTTGGACACACGCGCGCGTCGGGGCAATAGCAAACAATTAATAAAATTGTAAAAAAGCTAGGGCCTTTACATTTCAATAGAAGATGACTTATATTGCCCCTGGAAGAACGTCTTCCCAGCAATGCATTTCTGTTTAAAAGTGAAGCCGACTTTAAGGGGATCGGTGTAAGCTTGGTCTTTGTAAGCAGGCTTTCCCACGTTCGTGTAGCAGTGAAGCCTAATGAAAAAAAAATGCGATGCGAACGGGTCCCGATAACGCTATCGCGTTCCACTCTTAAGGGCGAAGCTTAAGCGTCCTCCAATTTTCTGTACCTCACAGCGACTTTGAAGCATAGAGATAAGGCTTTAAAGTGTCGGACAGTTGGTTTCTAACCTAGTGCACCTAGTTTCGAAACGCGAGTTTGAGCTGCACCACCGATACAATGCCGCTGCGTGCGTCGACGAACTGCCCGTCTCGCTAGTTTTTGGAATTAATATAGTGACCTGTTTGGAAACGTACAAAGCTAAAGTCATACGAACTTTTGAGTAGTCTTGTTTTTCTTCGAAATGTTACTGAAGAGAGCGGCCACAAGATATATTCAAAGGCTGAGCAGCGCTGGCTAGTGTTGATGGGCGCTAGCGGCAAGGCCGGGTTTAGCCTCTTGCGGCGTATACATTACACTCATACACCACCAAAACATCATACGAAAGAATTCAGTTCAGTACAGAAATGCCCAACGCAAACATGGCACTGAACTTTGAAACAACCAAAGCCCATCTGCATGCGTGGTAAATCTGCTCACACAGCATCAACATGTAAAGACTTCAAAAACATGACGCGAATTTTTCAGCGAAAAGCTAACAGCAATACCATCCGCAGCATTTAACAGCAATCTTTGCCCTGAGCCACCTGTTTTCTAACACACTTCCCAAGCAATCGCAATACAGAGATGACCTCGGGTGAAAAGAATAAACCTGTTAAAGAAGAACTTGCCTCAATAATTCCGACAAAACACAGCGTGATTCAAGTACTTTAGAAACAAGGCGAGACAAAAACCTCGTACTCGATAAATATCAACAGCAATTTTGCATGCAGCAACTAGCAACAGTTCAAAATGGCATTATATTGACCCAGAACACGAACAACGTGACAGCTGATACAGATATTTAACCAGGGCCACATAAAACAAACAAAACCAGCCCTTGCCAGCCTCAGCAGCATTACCACACAACACGATGTATTCGTACAGCCGTGCAGCCCAGCACGAGCAACACAGTAAGGAAGCGGCAAAGGGTAAAAGCAGCAAACGGCTCTCAGAACAGGTGAAATGCATTTAACCCGCATGCTACACAGCGAAAAAAACTGAACCAAAACATGGGTAGACCGTGATCAACTTCGCCACTTACCCCTGTAAACATAATCGAATGCAGCAAACACCGAGATGGCAAAAGGAAGCGTGAGAACAAAACATTTCCCGCCGCACGGCTGCGGTCCATTGCTGCCGTTGCCAGTACTTCCAGCCGTCGTCGACACCGGAAGAGCAACTCCAAGCAGCCGACAATGGAAAATGATTGCTTCCGAACCAACCAACGGACGGGCGCGCGACGCCCGCGGGTCTTCCGGGACAGCGTGGTAGGCGTGCGCGGCCAGGGTCTGAAGCCGACAACCAAGCCACATCAACCGAACCAGTGGCGTAGCCAGCAATTTTTTTCGGGGGGGGGGGGGGGGGGGGGGGGGCTCAAGTTGGAACGCGGCCTCCTCCTTATAAAAGTTGTCGAGGCATCAAATACATGAATAATAACTGCATTGCCATTGCCAATGCCATCGTATATTACGTGCTGAAAACGAATTATTTAACGCTACGCACAGTCAAGACAAGTAAATTGTGTGTTTGCTTCATAAAAGAATAGCTTCGTATGTCCCAAAAATTGTGGCAGTAATAGCTGATATCAATGCCTCCGCGTTTTTTTCCTGGTCTATCTAAAAAGCAAAGAAAATATCACGCGAACTTTAGAACTATATCAGTTCGAAACCAGCAAAGCAGTGCATGCAGCTGGTATGAAACACGTAAAGGCCATAAAATGAACAAGTTGACAAATATTTTGATGAATCTTTGTCATTTAACAACCTTGTTTACGTTTTTGTACATATGCAACGACCAGGGAAAAACCTCAATGACGCTGTCCTTCGTTGCAATGGGTTGCGCAGCAGCAGATGTTACCGGTCGTATATTGTAATTGCACCGAAATTATAGTTGCAACAACGAGTACATATAAAAAGCAGAAGTTCCGCAAAATATACATTAGAAATGCGAAGATAGAATGGAATATACAAATGCCAAGATAAACGGCAAGAAAGTGTCGCGTGAAACTAAGTTCACTGCTTGTATACACAAAACCTCGCAACAAGATATTTAAATATACGTATAAGTCTGCAATAAATCTACGTATCTAAGGAAACGTCATTGTATATAATGCGTCAAACAAGACAAATAAACATCTTGCGCAGTCACAGATAGTAAAGTTCACGCATACGAGTATAAAGACAGAGGATCCAGACAAGAACAAAACTATGATCTCAGAAATTGTAATATGCATTTGGGCCATGCTGCGATTGCGACAGCACCATGTGGCTAGAATAAGAGAAAAAGAATGCAGAAATCAATACTAAAATGCGTATTTTAACTGCCTGCACAGCGGCAACAATTAATCTGCACCCAAAGTCAAAGAAGGCTATTGCTTCTTTTCAAAAAAGAAGTAAATACATGTAGCTAAAGAGGAAAGAAAAGGACAAACGAAAGCCACAGATGATGCGGCAAGTTGATTTACCCAACATTCGAGTGCGTTTTTGGGAAACCCCGCGTGTGCCGGGCTTTCAATGAGCAAGGTTTATCAAAATTGGTTATTGATGTCCCCGTAATTTTTGTATTCCCAGGATAATTTTGATCATCATGCTAACTGTTACAATAAACGGTGAAAATTTCTGTGGTTTTAAAAGCTAATGAACCTTCATACGTTTTCATAATTACGAGCTTATACAGGAACGTGAAGGAACAGATATTTTTACAGGCATTTATTTTTGCTGCTTCGCTATCTAAACGATAAACTTTACTCGGCGGGGAGGTTTAGCGAAGCGTTCAGTAACTTCGGACGCGTTGATGGCGACGTCTCTGTGGGCGTATAGAAGCGCCAGCATAACCATGCGTTCCTCATTGTGAAGCCCAAGTGTTTTTTGTAGTAATCTCATGTTTGAAAATCTCTCTGCGCTGGCAGTGGCACTGGAAGGGCGACTAGAATATGCAGCAGTTTGTACTAGAGCACTGCACGGGCCGATTTTTTCAGCCCGGACCCGGCCCGGGCCCGTTTTTACGTTGGGCTGCCCGCCCGAGCCCGAACAAAACTTTTATGGCGAGACACGGGCCCGGCCTGGGCCTAGAAATAATCTACGTTACCCACCCGGCTCGGCCCGACACCCCTTTACCTTAGGCCCGAGGCCCGGCTCGAAACCGGCCCGAACCCGGCCCGAGACCGAAAAATTTATGTTTGTCAGAGTTGAGACGCCCGAGTATAACTCGCTGCACGTTACATGCACACCACCAGAAAGCCCGAGCCCGGCCCGGGCCCGGGTCAAAAAGCACACGCCGTGCCCGAGCCCGACCCGAGCCCGTGAAAAAACTGCTGTACCCGGCCCGGCCCGGCCGTGGGCCGGGCCGGGCCCGGGCTTTCGGGTAAGCCCGAGCCCGTGCAGTGCTCTGGTTTGTACACATGTACATGTAGCCTGCAGTCTCCATGAGAGAGGGCATCTATTCCTGTGCTAAAACCTAAAAACACTTCGATATCGTTTCCTCAACACCACGCTCGACAAGGTAGACAGCCGTCCTCTTACGGAAGCCACAATTCTTCGTCCCTGGTCCCAGCCGACGTCGGAACAAACTGCTTTAAAAGCGCTATTACGCTTTTTAAAAGAAACAGGACTTAGTGAAAAACTAGAGAATGTGCGGACTGATACGTTTCTTTTAATTTTCTTTTTAATCTTCTTTTGTTTTCTAATCTTTTCTGCCCTTACCCCATCCCCCTGTACAGAGTAGCCAATCGGGCACTTAACCTGGTTAACCTCTCTGCGTTTCACCTCTTATTTTCCTTCCTTCCTTCCTTCTATATCGTTGACATCCTTGTTTACGTACCTTGCACAAACAGTAAGCTGTTCGATTCCAGCAATATCCGTCGTTTCGTCAGCAAATACGGAGAAGCAGCCTGCAGCGTTCACTTTCGCATCTAGGCTTTCTTTGATAATTTCACCACAAATTTCTATAATTTGGTTTTGTACGTCTGGTTTAAATACGAGGCATTACTGGGGCAACTTTCCAAATGGTTCTTCAGATGTGTATCTCCACAATCAGCTCGCATGCGAAGAAGCGTTCTGGAAATACCAGTATTTTCAGCGGGGGCTTTACTTAAATCCATGGGACCAGTGTCCCTATCGCCACGGAGAGCAACACCTTACCGCCCGCAAAAAAGAACTGTCTCAAATTAAATAGGCCGTTGAGTTTCTTCTGTTTTCTCTTATTTTACTTTACCTGCCCTGGTCCAGCTTATCGATCACATTGGGCGCGCTTTCTGAAAATGTTTGGAGAAAATTATCAGATGCCAGCTGACAGTCACAGTGATATTTAATATTTTAGTGTGTGTGGAAGATTGCGAGCGCGTGCTTCCATTTCTGGAACGGCTTAGACACGCGCGTTCGAGTGCGTGCATGTTGGCCCAAGTTTATAAAAACATTAAACCCAGAAAGTTCCAGAATTAAAAATCAGAAGCACGCCTTTGGAAATGTCAGTGCACTTTTCGCGTCAAAAGTTTATCAGAACTTTATACCCATCAAGTTTCGGAATTGAAATCCATGCGCTCCGTAGATTCCGGTGCCGCTGCGAGATGCCGCGACGCGCCCGCTCGCTATCGAAAATCCCTTGAAAATTTGTGCTCGGCTGGGGCTCCTCACATTATGTGACTCCAGGTCCATGGGCCTTTCCACAAAATCCAGCCCGAGTTCGCCATTTTCGCGCCGAAATGTCTTTTCGAGTGTCAAAAAGACATTGTAGACAAAATCCACAATGATTTCCGGCGCCGGTGGTTGTTTTGGTCGGCGGTGCATGACAGCACGAAAATACTTCGGGGGGGGGGGGGGGGGGGGGGGCTGAAGCACCAGCAGCCCCCTCCCCCCCCCCCCCCCCCCTGGCTACGCGCCTGAATCGAACTGTCAGTAAACTACCTCTTCACCGGTTTAGCTCTTAGCCGACGGCGGGTTTGCTTTGAAAATGATTGACAGATGCGTGACATGCGCATAATTTTCGGTGCCGCCCCGCGGTCTCTGGCAGCCAGTGACGCGAGCGCAGTTCTGACCAATCACATGAGGCCAAGTCAACCATTCGCTTTCCGAACCATTATAAGATTCCGCCCCTGCGAGCCGTCTGGTACCTCATATCAAACGTATCCAAGCCAAGGCAATCCATTAGCAACCATCCTGTTGCTATGCGAGCGCCTCTCGTTAGGCCTACGAACAACGGAATCGCCAAACGATCTCAGAAATTGCACGTGCTATGCGCCGCATAACTAACGTTTAAGGCAAGTTTACAGGAAGGGAAGGCTCATTTCTGTAGTTAGTGGCGATCAACGAGAGTGAGAGCGTAGCCGTCACGAGAATTCACGCTGAAGCGGGAGCCGCTGGTGCCGCAATGTTCGACAATGGTATTTTAGCCGATGCCTCCTAAAGGGGCCATGACAGGGTCGTCCGACAGTTCTCTCTTTATATGTAGTTGTAACTGATACTAGAGGGTCCAATATGGTTATACACCCAAAAATAGCTGGGCTCTCAGCGCATACTTTAACCCAAAATTTAAATTTGAAATCGCTGCCTCTCACCTCCTTCCACCGACACCAACCGCCATTTTGGCAAGGCTGCGTGACGTCAGGATCTGCAAGGGCCACCTCTCTGTCGTCTGCTTTCAAACAGTTTGAGACCACTTCAGACGTCTTTCTCCACATGCTCGAGCACAGGCGTAGGAACGGTGCCGCCGTAGAATTGTCCGCGCAGTTCCTTCGCTTACGCGATAAAAAGCAGTAGTAAACCGCAGAGATGCGCCGAAACCCACATGCAAGAACGAAGCGACGCATGGCGGCCACGACGTATTTCGAGCTTCTCCAATCACTTCTGGTGTGTGCAATACACAAACCCTTGGCCTTCGCGACCGGTTTCTGTTAACCAAGGGAGCCATTATCGGGGATGCCTATGTATTTCCTCACCATTCAGTGTTGCCAGACTGCGTTACGGTTCAAGTGCGACATCAAAAATTTGAAATACGAATTATCTATGGATTCGAATGCACTAAAATTTCGCCAGCTTGCTGTGGGACGCGTAAGGTTTACCATACATGTATAACATAAGCTTAAAATTTGGTGTCAAGGCCCCTTAAACAGATGCCTGCCGCGTGAGCCGAGAAGCTGAATCCGACCCCTCTCCTCTTTCCTCCTCTCCACCACTGTCGGCTGCGAGGGCTAGTTGTGGCGGCTGCTCCAGACTTGGGTCACGTTCCCCTGCCTCCGAGATTATAGCGGCGTCTGTTGCAATCCCCGAGGCAGGACCCGCAGTCTCTCGCCAAGCCATTGGTCGTGCGCGTGCCAGCCTCGTAATCGTCAGTCCCTCCGCGACAGGAAGTACTGTCGGCCGCGAGCGCCGTGTTTCTGCGACTACCCTGAACCACGCGAACCTCCGCTCCGATGGGAAAACGAGCGACGCGGCAGGCGTCTAATAAAGGAGACATTGATTTAGTCTGCGGGAATTACGAACGTTGAGCTCGTCAAATAACGTACGTTATCATAGCGCACGTAAACTGCAGAAACCCAATAACCTTCGGAGCATGCGCAGTGAGGACAACGCTATTTATTACATACGTAACGCGTTTACGTTTCGTTGCAAACACTATTCTAAAACTGTCTACTTTCTGGTAAAAAAAATATTCCGTCTGTGCATGCGCAGAAGATGTTTACACCAACGTTACTAGGTTTACACGGCCTCACGTAGGGCTCTCGGAACAACGTCGCTTATGCTGTTTCTGTGTTCGCCTCTTTCGAGCAAGCCACAAGAATGGCGCAAGTTCTTCATCAAAGTTTCAAATAAGTGTTTACCTTATGTTTGCACATAGCTGCATACCCGTAGAAGGTGAGATTGTAATTGAGACTTAACATTATTCCTTTACTCATTGTTAGACATAGGGAATAAGTCTCCAAGGAGCTTCAGCGCAAAACCAAGCCTTGCTATCGCTTTGGAATGCTTCAGCCTTCGGGCGAAACTCTCCATTATTTTTATGCAGTGTTTGTAGTCTCAATCCGTAATTCCGTAGACAACACAGCTGAGAGAGAGAAAAAAAGGTAAAGGAAATACAGGGAGGTTAATCAGACATTATCTCTGGTTGGCTACCCTGTACCGGGGGAGGGGTAAAGGGATTCGGCAGGAGAGAGAGAAAAAAAATTAAGTACAAAAAAGGGGAAGAAAAGGAAAGAAACACACACACACACACACACACACACACACACACACACACACACATACACACACACACACACACACACACACACACACACACACACACACACACACACACACACACACACACACACGCACGCACGCACGCACGCACACACACACACACACACACACACACACACACACACACACACACACACACACACACACACACACACACACAAAACAGTGGGCATTGTCACGCAGTCTGCGAAGGCGTCCTAGTGTTGCATAGTGTCAACGTCCCATCCTACGTCACACAGTGTAGAGTCACAATTTCTCACTGAGTTCGGTGTCTTTTAAATAACGCAGCAGTGCCTTCAAGGTGGCTCGCGCTGTTGTTCGTGTAGGCCAGTTTCCAAGGATGTTGATTTGAGTTATTAACAACACAGCTGGAAACCTGCACATCTTTAGGGGTAGTACAGATAGAGCTGTCAAGGAGGCCTGCTTGTAAGTTGATTCATTATATGTGTGCCGCCTTGTGTGTGATCGAGAAGAATTGAAACAGAGGGGCTCGATTTTGATAATAAAAGCCATATCAAGCAAACAGGCCTTCAAGCCAAGGAAATTATCTTTTTAATTGTCTTGTTAGTGAGTTATTTGGTAAGGCGGCGGCAGCAGCAGCAACAGCCGCCGCCGCCGCCACCACGGTCAGCAACACCAGGAATAGTTCGCCTAGACAACTTCGCTTTCATGAAGGGATCTACGAGCGTTGCCCTTCAGCGGGCTAACGAGTACAGCTACCATCATCTCTCGTAGCAGTGGTGCCGTAATAAAACTCGCGGTGAGATCATTCAGCGTTGGAGGAGCAGCGGCAGCGAAATTTTGTCACTCTGAGAGCAGTGTGCGGCCAGAGGGTACTAGATTGGGGCAGTGGGTCCAACGAGGGCGCTGCGATGAGGAATTTTTTATTGAAAATCCGGGTGGCGCCACCGTTACTATCTCCCGAATGACCGGCCCCGCTCGCCGGCCGGACGCTTGTCGCGTCGGAGACCCTACCGCAGCTGCGTGGAGCTTTGACAGGTGAATACTCGGTGGCGGTAACACTGAGATTATTCCCCACCGATCTATTGTAAATAAAATGGAAAAAGAGCGGCGGAAAGAACGCAAACGGCGCAACAACGACGGTGCGTCGAGAAGACGACAGCTACTAAGCCGGCGAGCACGCCTCAGCCAATGAGCGCTGCCGAAACAGCCGGAGCCAACGTTTATTGGCCGGAGATTCAGAATAAGGCGACGGCAGCGCCGCCACATTTTCCGCGTTTTTTGCTTCACCCTAGGCGCATGCAAAGGCGTCCGCTGGACCCACTCCCCCATTCTAGAACACTCTAGTGCGGCCTTGCGTTATGGTGGAGAAGGCTCCATTGTCCAGACGCCCCGAAGTCAGGGCGAGGGCATCGCAGTGCACCACACATGCGTTGGAGCACGCGGATATAAAACTCCTGATTCACCGTGTGTCCTTGTGGGACGAACTCGTGGTGTATGACACCTCTGGCATCGAGAAAGACTATCAGCATCCTCTTTGTTTTGGTATTATTTCGCCGCACCTTTCTCGACGCTGGAGAGCTTGTGGACCGCCTTTCGGCGCGCTGCCTCTTTGTTTGAGGATGGTATTGAGAACACCATGTTTCGTCTTCAGCAATGATGCTGTCGACGAATGCGGCATCCTTCTGTGCCTCGGAGAGCAAATCAGCGCTCACTGATGCCCGCGTGTCCTTCTGGTCCTTTGTGAGGGAGTGCGGCACAAGTCTGGCATTCAGCTTTCGTTTCCCCAGGTTCTCACGCAAAATTTGGTGGCATGTTGTCTTACTAATGTCGAGAGCATCCGATAGCATGCGGACTGTAATGGTGCGGTCTTGCTGTACGATCTCCCTGATCCGCGCCACGTTGTTTTCATTCCCTGATGTTGAAGGGCGCCCTTGCCTTGTGTCGCCTTCCACCGACGTTCGACCCGAAACGAACCTCCAGTGCCACTCGAAAACTCGCGCCCGTGATAATGTCTCGTTGCCGTAAGCGTCACGAAGGAGCTCATACGTCTGTGTGGCTTTCTTGCCAAGCTTCGCACAGAATTTTATGTTTACACGCTGTTCGAGGTGGATGTCCATCTTTCCACATTCACTCACAGTAGAATGCGCAGACGACTAGTGACAACATATTTTTCTACATGTAGTGCCATCTAGCGGCTGCCACAGCAATTAACATAAATAGCTCAGGTTAGCCCGAAAAGATTGCGCTACACATACGCACCAACATTTGTTTTGGGGAATCATTTCTAGAGAAGAAAATAAATCAGTCTGGAAACTTTACGGACAAGGGTTGTATTAGCACATAACAGTGTCGCTGCAACCGTAGGGGTGGGTGCAGTTTCTTTTAATAACTTCCGGCAAATAAAATCCCCTATTCGCTGAACATGTCAATTGTTTTAGTATTTTAAACACATTACTACGTTTATTCGTCATGTCCACATGCAGAACTTGTACATTCTTTTGACTGAAACCAGCCATTGCTTGGAGATTTTCAAAAATCATGACGCTACTGGATGCTGTCGCTCCATCATCCAGTAATTCCAGCTTACTTCAAGTGAGAAGTTGAAACACTGGGCGTTTATTTTGTTTTATGATACCAACCACTGCACCAAATTTCATGAGGTTTGTTGCATTTAAAATAGCAAGTTAAAATCTACTGACTATTGCAAGTGAATGTTTGATTTAGAGCTGCAATAGACTTATAAAAGTTTTCGTACACTGCAAATATTTAGAAAGAAAATGAAACTACTATCACGTTTAGACATCTGTTACTCAACAATAAAAAACGTTGTCGCAATTTTGTAAACTACGTCTAACAGTACATAGCAGGCGCGCAAAAGGGAATAACTTATACACGAATTTTGTCCGCTTTAGATGATGTAACGGATACAGTTTGCAAAACTGCGATATCAGTTTTGATGCAGAGTTACCGATTTGTAAGCTTCGCGCTTTTTTTTAACATACCACAATAGTCCTTCATAGAACAGGTCAAGCGGGCGGCCGAGGCCAGTGGGGCCCTGGACTAAAGGGGCTCCGACCATTCCACCAAAATGCTTTTGAAAATAAACGTATTCTTCTTCTTCTTCTTCTTCTTCTTCTTCTTCTTCTTCTTCTTCTACCACTTCCTAGCAATTTTTTAAAAAAGATCCAGAGCTAAAATAAAAATTCAGCTTATACAGTTACTAGAATTTAACGTTTTCTTCTAACTTCAAAGAAATCATTATAATCAGTCAGGAGGTTACCTCATAAAAGCGTTCCTGCGTTTCACACGTCTTTGAGTAGGCGGCATTGGAGTTGGCTGCGAGATAAAGGTATCGGAACAAATAGGCACTAAATGGTTTAATTTGTATCAGAATGTGTTCTTTTCGCGATATTTATATCTTCGTTATTTGTCATGCGAACAGGAACGGTTGTAACCATAGCATGGCGACCAGACGCCGAAATTTATTTTCATTGTACAAAAAAAAAATATGGCATAGCTAACGCACTTGTTGGAATGCGGGAAAGGAAAGCTAAAGCGAAGATTGCTGAGGGTTAAAACGAGAGCATGGGGTGTGTGATCTTCCCGAATGGGATGCAAGTAAAGACGTGGGTCTCCATATCCTGTTCAGCAGAGGAAGGTGTTCGGGCTGGTCAGGTCGGCACACCCGTTGCTGCCAGACAGGCATTAAATTGCACGCAGTTTCAAGGAGATTTACCCATTGAGGAAATCAAGCGTTGCCCTCGTGTTCTCCAAGAAGAGCTTCTCCGAGTAGATACACTGATGACGATCGAAGACCACTGCTACGTCGGAACGAAAGCACAGTCTATCGCACACACTACATACAGTGCGGATGTGGTCCTCCATGATGTACTTCGCTAAGTAGCAGTTGGCAGATGTGAACGACTGTCGTTGTTCTGCCCGTTCCTGCTGTTTAGCCTGAATTGTCTTCGCGCGAAGTTGTTCCTGATCTATCACCTATGTTCTGCAACACTCGGTCTGACGTTTTACTTCGAGTCGAGCTTCCTGTTCTTGCTGGTCGATTGCTAAATGTACGTGAGGACTGGCCTCACGTTTTGCTTCAAGTTAATCTTGTTGCATGGTCAATGTTAGGTGGCGGAATGCTTCACGCTTTGGTTGGAACATTTGCTAAAGCTGAGTACTGCGTTCTGCAGCACGCCTAAGCCGGGCTTGCTCGGCGCCATACTTCTTCTGTGCCGCTATATACTCCTCCGTACGCTTCCGTTGAGAGCTCAAGACACCTAACGCATGTCCTTTAGAAATACTTCCTCAGCACAGAAGGCTTTGAAAGCGTTGTTGCGCTTCTTGCAGAGAATTGGTTGTAGAGAGAGAATTTCAGCAGTGCCGTGTTCTCCTTCTATTTTCGTTTTTTGTGCTCTTCTTTCCCTTTTTTGTAACATCTCCTTTCTGTTATCTTTTATTCCCCTTAAACCCTTTCCCCAGCACAGGGTAGCCAGTCGGTCTGAGAACTGACCAACCTCCCTGTCTTTCCGTCTATCCCCTCTCCTTTAGAAATCCGTTTATCTATAGGTGTAGAACGAAAACGCGTGCATGACATATTGATACATGCATATTGCGTGTTTCTTAGGGACGATGCGTGCGGGCGCCCCGACGAAGAACTGCTTCAGACTCTCGACCTGTCGGCTGAACTGGACAGCGCTGCAATTATCCTTTGTAAATATACTTTGCAAATAGTCTCCAGTGCTTAATTCTCCGTTCGCGTAACATTTTGGTGGAGAGTGCCGCTCCCCGTCCTCGCCACGGAGCTCCGCAGCGGCCGCACCGAGCTGCTTTCCGTAATGGCTCCCGGCGACGACACCTCGTCTGATTTTGCTCCTGCTACCCCGACAACAATGTACGTCACGGTCACCAATCCCTGCGATCCTGCCATATTCGCCGGCTAAGATAATGTCGACGTTGAGGCCTGGCTCAGCCTGTGTGAGCGTGTTAGCCGAAACAACCGCTGGGACCCTACCATTATGCCAGCGAATGTCCTATTTACTTGGGCGGAACTCCTCGTGTCTGGCTCCGGACACACGAGGACGAGATCTCTAGCTGGAATGCTTTCAAGAAGAAGCTCAGTGACCTACCGATTCCCATGTACAGTACCCCTCACCCAACGGCACCCTGCACGGTGCCAATCTATCAGTTCACAAACCCAGCGCACATGTTTCTCTCACCCAATGGCCGTACACGTAGTGCTCTAAAACATCTGGCAGTGTTTTGCGATCTCCCGAGCTCGAACTGTTTTGCGCACAGGTTTCGCCCCGAAGCACCCCTCCACACCCTTATTCACGCATCATCTCTCTCACTTGTGCTGTCCTGTATTGAGGTATTCATTGAAAAAGCCTATCACCGACGCGAACGATGGGAGTTAAGCTTCGATTTAAAGGTTTGGTAAAAGAGAATGGCTTCCACGCCTAGAAAATGCGCACAGTTCTCGATAATGTCGCTATAAGTCGGCGTGCGAGAAAACGAGCCTCGACATGAAGCTCTTGCTCGACTCCGTGGTGATAGTCATTTCTTATGGCATTCCCAATGAATCGGGGTGGCGAAAAACAGTCACCTAGTCTGCGTGAGCAAGCCAAATTTTACTGCATCTATTTTAGTGCAACATTTTGCCTATCCCTACATAATCTTGGTTGCCAATGCCTCTAATGATACCTATCTCTTTCCTGCACGTTTTTCACCAGTGCTCTAAGTGTGTCTTGCCCGTTTCCCCGCTAATCAGTTAACTTTCTTTGATCATCAGCTTTTACTTCCAGCGCTTCTGGAAAGTTGACGTTTCCTACGTTGTTTGCTAGGTAAATATCTCGGCATTTCATTACTACGTGCTCAGTCGTCTCCGTATTTTCTCTGCAGCACACACATGCGACACGCTGCTGCGAATACTCGCTCATATATGCTTCTCTCCCCATAGAGCCAGGTCTGACCTTCAAAAATATACAACCCTTGCCAGATAAGGAGAATTCGCCGTAAGGGAGAAATGGAGAACTGAAACAGGTGAGTCGCTTGCTGCTGTGAGTTTGGTCAAAGTTGCAATGTGGGCGCACTATACACCTTCCGATGCGTCTGAAGTCAAAGGGATTTTTGTTCCTTCTTTCATCTAAATTCCTCAATGAATAATACAAAGAAACACGGGGTTTAATGTGCTAACCATTCGGCCTGCGTGCTGAAATGTTGGAGGAGCAGAAGCCTTCTTCAGGTCATACGGCGTTTAGCTTCTGCTTCATTTCTGTTGAAAACAGGAGAAATACATTCATTCATTCATTCATTCATTCAATCAGACCTCGATCTGATTATGAGGTCCGCCGTAGCAGAGACACCGGAACAATTTTCACTATTCCCCCCAATTTAAGGTTCAGGAGCATTTTTGCATTCCGCCCCCTATAAATGCCCCCGAATGCCCATGAAAAGCACCTTCACGTACGGATAGACATCATGCAGCAAAGGACTGTGGCGGACTGAAAGTTCTCGGTGCTCTCGGTTCCCTGGAAAGGCTGTCAGTGTCCCTACAGTCAACGACATTGCCTATTTTCTTTTCCTAACTTGCCATAATTTCTCAGTAAACGTGCCTTACTACAGCTGTCAGCTAAGCAGTGCACACTGCGCGCGGCATTTTTCCTTGACACGAGGCCGCAGGTGCACGAAAGCGTGCATGTGACTAGTTGCGCCATCTGGTTCCACTTGTAAGAAATACTCACAGGAGTGCGTCCATAAACCAGAAAAAAAAGATCACCAATTGCGTGCTAAGGCGCGGAACTCGTGTCGATACCACGAGACTCGCTCACCTTGTAGAAAGGGTCGAGTGCTCGATCGGCCAGCGTCCATTCGTTGACGTGCGATCCGACGATGACGCCCCGCATTCCCAGCTGGGTGACGCACCGCTTCAACTCCTCGGCGGCCCGCTGTGGGCTCTGCATCGGCACCGTGCACAGACCGACGAACCGGTCGGGTCGTCGGCTGACCATCGAAGCCACGAAGTCGTTCTGTAGCCGGCTGAAGTCCAGCGCGTCATCTGGCTTGGCCTGCGAGGTCATTTCAGCTTAGACGGGCTGCTGTAGTCGAAACCTTTCTTTTGCACTTATCATAGAAGGATACTTATCATAGGAAGGATAGGAAGGATACTTATCATAGGAAGACGGCTCAATAGAAATTGTAACCGTAATCTTGAAAATCCGTTTCGTTTGTTTAATTAATTATATACCCTCAATCGTCGAGGCATTATAGAGAGAAGTGGGGCAATAACAAATGTGTACAATACTAAATACGTCGAACGATAGAAGTTATATAAAAAATAGACACATTGCAGCATATTAGACAAAGAATTAAAACCTGAAATTCAAGAAAAACGTACAGTTGGGCCCATTACAGTAATAATTATTACCGCCGTAATTTAATCAGTATCGTTGGCTTTGTCCACTCCGAGTGTTTGTATCCTCTAAAAATACACAAATTTTGCTGCAACGAAGCGCAAATGTTAAGAATTTTGCTGAGAGTGCAGTGGCACAGTATGAACTTGACAAATCAGTAAGTACTTACTATACACGTATCTTTCTTTTCTTCTCACGCGCATTTTGTTGAAACAGTCTATTTGCACGGCATTGTTTTCGCGTAACGGTGTCAGCCGAATATATAGCATGCATGGTCATTATTGCCTCGTAGCTGAGATTTTATTCTTGCCCAAAACATGAGCCAACACGTGATGTTACCCACTTCAGCAGCTCCACTTCGTTTAAATGCTGATCGCAACGCAGTCCTTTCAGTTCATGGCGGTGGCCCTATTTCCACTCAGGCAGACTACAAGGGTGCACCATGTACCGATAGTTCTGCAACATTTGAAGCACGCCAGCTATTCCAAATCTAACCGCTGACCACTACAGTGCTCCTAATAGTTCAGAATGCAGTGAATAAACAAATTATCTACATTAAATCACCCATTCTCCCGAACATATTACTAGCGGTAACACGTAGTATACCGCGGAGGCCAGCAACTAAACAGTTCGGCTAATGAAAACAAACTGGTCCTCAACCTGCACGTAAGCGGCTGTAATGCAATTCCCGCCTCGCTAACATTCGCTAATTGTTTGCCGACCTCTGCGTTAAACTCTTTCTCCAATTGTCTGCCTGCGAGCTTTCTCCTTCCGCATGCACCGCCATTGCGTCTCCTCCTCTTTCACCAATACGCGCGGCCCACACCCACCTAAGGAGCTCATGTGCACCCAATGCGCGGGTTACGGGCGTTTTTGCAACTTGACCCCATCGAAATGCGGCCGCCGCGGCCGGGATTCGATCCCGCGTCCTCGGGTTTAGTAGCGCAAGGCCAAAGCCACTGCGCAAACGCGGCGCGTTATGGCACCACTTCGATTTGATAAGAATATAGGGCGCACATACCCAATAGCTGAGCAGTACCGGTGTGGTAGACAGAGCTTGAACTGTGACACCTGCACAAACATACAGAACGCGTCCTGAGTGTCTCGATATATTTCAGAGAGCTTTCTTTTCTTCGTTCCTTATTTTGTGACAATTTGGCTCTCGTGACACGCACAGTAATTTAGCTCGTCACCAGAGCGTATGTCATCAGCAGATGACATACCTGGCGTCCATCTATATATATATATATATATATATATATATATATATATATATATATATATATATATATATATAGTGCGGTGGCGCTGTCGTCGGAATTTAGTTTCGCTTGGTAGGCACTCCGCCGCCGAGCCGCCGCCCGTGTCGCGCCTACCACAGCAGCCGCTGGGTTTCGCGGGTGGTTGTGCGGTTCAATCTGTGAGGTCTTTATTCTATGATTTTACAATGAAAGAAACGCAGTATGTGGATGAGCTGAGTTGCGTCGAAATACGCAAGAGACTAACGTTTTCATAGGTTTCCTGTTGATGAATACCGTCGCAAGCAATGGGCCGCCGCGGTAAAAAGCGAAAGTTGGATTATGATACCAGATCATCCATTATGCGCAAAACATTTCGTAACCGTTAAGCTTCTCTTTTATTTTGATTGGCGTGCATTAGTCGATCTTAGGATCGTTACTACGTTAGGATCTTAGGATCATATACGATCTTAGGATCGTTATTAGCGTGCCATTATAATTGCTTGCCGCACTGTGGGAAAGCTAGATTAGGATTAGCCTTGAATGTAGGTCGAGCGAGCAGATGCCCCACAAAACACGTCACATTCGAATTTGTTTTCACCTCAAAGAATTGAGCCACCAGCAGTGTAAATATCCTGTCACACGTTCACATACGCAGGCAGCAGGGTCACAGCTGCGTTTATTGCAGTGTGGAAGTCATAAACGCGCCTAAACGTGTCAGTTAAATTTCGAGCGCGAAACAAAATGTACAGTGTTAGTACAGAGTCGGAGCGATCGGACGGCCGCGTACAACAGCTAGCTCACATTGCGCGGGCCTACGCAGGCGGCGTCGCCGTAGCGCCGGTACCTTGCCGGTCCCATCACCGAGGCGATCGCTTCTATCGCCGCTCACGGCGACGTAGAAATCGGCTACAGCTTGTTTTTAACATAAAATAGTTCTTATTAGAAAAGCTATCTCGAATTTGCGCGTGTTTCGTAAAGCAGCGCCCAGTACTAAACCACTCGCGCCATCCGGAGCAACGACCCGACGGCATTTCGTCTCGCAGACGGAAACCGAAGCACCGGCCGTCTCAGCGAGGCGGCTCGGCTGGCTTGCAAGTACTACGTTTCATTTGTTATTCGCACCAACGACACCTACAAAACCGATTCATTTAAGCTAACGGTAATCGTGTTGTCAAAAAATAAGCGCACAATGATGAGCAGCAGGCCAGGTCGCAAGCGCTGTCGGCCGTCACTGCGGCGGTCAACGAGCTAGGCCTAGCGTCTCGTTCGGCCGTATCCCGATGGGGGCGAGATGCAAGAACGTGCACTGGGTGCACATTAAAGAATCTCATGTAGTCAAACTTAATCCGGCGCCCTCATTACTCTGTGCTTCATAATGAAATCGTGGTTTTAGCTCCCCCACCCCATTAAAGAAAAGGCGCCAACCGCGCGTGCAAGCGGTGGCGGCGAACGTGGGCGGAGCCAAACGTTGGGCGGAGCCTACGCGACGTCGCATAAAATATATCGACGGCGCCTACCGCTGTTTACAAACATGGTGTAGGTCTATAGGAAAAGATGCGAAATGAACATTACGAAGGCATGACGCTGCGAAAATATTCCTCAACTGTACTACGTAGCAAGGGGAACGAAACTCGCTTGCTTTCTTCTGTAGCCATGTGCCCTCACTCATTCGCGGTCGTGCTGGCTGGACGCAGGTTGCAATGAAGAGTTTGTGGAGAAATGTGAGTTCCTAGCTAGAAACATACCTACGTAAAATAATAATTATATATATATATATATATATATATATATATATATATATAATTTATTTTTACCCGCGCAAAGATTTTACCAAAAGCCAACAGAGGGCGCCGTCTGCGGATGTGTGTGCAAAACTGTTCCGTCTGTCACCAAATTGCATGCGTGCTGTGAGGATGAAACTGACGATGAGGCGGTGGCGTGATGACGTTTGCGAAACAGACAGGACGCGGGTGCTAGCTGTTAAACGCTTCTTCAGCAGAAACAAAACATGAACACCAGCACACTTGAACACATGGCAGATCTTGTCATTTGTCCTACTGTGCTCATGTCTTATTACTATTATTATTATTATTATTATTATTATTATTATTATTATTATTATTATTATTATCTTCTTGCCCTGTAATGCATATATGGTTATGGAATCCTGTCAGGCTGAATTCGCAACCTTCTGCAAAAGGAAGCACTCTTCTGCAAAAGCAATAACGGGCTTTCACTGAAAGCCAGCTATATGGCTGAACTTGTGGCACTGTTTCCGAGGGCTTAATTCGATTCGCCAGGTACGGCGCCAGTTTCATCATAGTCACACAGTACTGTGGGCTGGCAGCAGCAATTGTAAAACACACGGGTACATCGCAGATGGTGCAACTGCCAACCGTAATAGAAGCGACAAATTCCCGCAGTGCGAGAACGCTAGAGTCGCGATAATGACAATAAAAAAAGAATTAAAAAACAGGACGCTCTGCTACAAGAACGCGACAACAGTGTCTGAAGGGGCATTCACACACGTGAAAGTTATCGCGCAGATGTGCAGAAGGATTATCTTTATTGAAGTCGTTTCCGGCGATCTTCACCTCGGTCCTCCCGCAACCTCCAACGTCAAAGAGTGCGCTAGTTGGCTCCGTGTGATTCAAAATATAACAGCGCGACATTCTGACGCGGACAACATCGAAGAACACACAGAGAAAGTCAGCGCTTGCTCTTCGGTCTGTCTGTTCTTCGGTTGTTTGTCCTTCCAAAAAAGTCCCGCTGTTATACTTTGAACCACGCGACCTGCAATTTGGGCATTCGCGTCCATCGGCAGCCATAATTTTCGCTACAAGACGGTTCCACTGAAAAGGTGGCAGCGCGGGTCCACCAACTTGAACTATCTTGATTACTGATTCGAATGTCTTACAATGTAAAACCCGTGATGAATGAACCAACCTATATGAGGTGAGAATGAAAAAAGTGGACTTTTTATGTAGTTAACGGGGAGCAAAGTGACGAAGTTTACCGAGAGAAGGTGCTTGGCACATCTCATCATTAAAAAAGCCCTTGGTAAATGGTATTATCTCTGGCACGGGACCCTTATGCATGTGGAGCAGGGAACCTTTTGCGATTTACCGAATTCTTACTTTTCATACCAATGATTGAGCGACCCAGCGATTATTGTTTGCCATTAAAAGGAATAGACGCCGACTAACGTTAATATACCACTAGAAGCGACGTTGAAACTGATTTTGAACTCATGTGATGAAACTGCCTGTTCCGTCACGATGCTTCGGCACCGAACGAGGAGTGTTCGTCGGACTCGATCCAGTCCTTGACTAATAATGTCGCAGTTTCGCCCGAAAGGCGAAGCGTCATTTGCGATAGCAAATTAGTAGAAATCTATACGGAGTAAGGATAGTGGTTTTATCAGCTGTGTAAACTTGGACATGCCGCAGTAGCAGCAACGCACAGAACTGTTGTCGACGCCGTCGGTGTTCTGCCCGCGTTCGCACCGAACGCGCGCGGCGTTGGTGACTGTTGCCGGTGCCTCTGGGGTCGGCTCGGAGGTTTTCGACGAGATCAGAATGGGACGTTCGTCGAAAAGCGTCGGAAATCTTACCAACCTTTCGCCTCGCAACGTTTTTATATAAATATGCATTTGGTGCCGCAGCTAAACGTCGCCTCCCCTCCCTCCCTCCCGTCCCCACATGGCCTTTCGCTCGCTAGAAGAAGGCGCGTTTGCTCTTTATACATGTATATGGTGATTGTAAAGGAGGAAAGAGACGCTTAATTCTGCAGCCCTTCAGGGAGCACGGCGCTGAACGCGCGTTTGCTTTCCGCTGTGCGTTCGCTCCCCGTGAAAGCCCGCGTCTCTCGCTCCCTTTCACTCGCACATACAGCGTCCGGAGCGGGGCGACGATTTCATCGCCGTTGACGTCATACGGAACCTCACGGCGACGGCGACGACGACGGCGACGCCGACGGCAGAAATCCGCTTTGGAGTGTCCATATAATTGCTCTCGCAATAATAATGGCACCATTAATGTCTTGGCCAGGCTGATTTGTGGACGGTTTCATTGAAAGGCATAGCGCAACCCGGAAAAAGTTAACGGGTGTCGTACTGCAAATTGAGGAATACATGTATCAGGAATCACCGTCACTCGTTATGCAGATTTCTTGTCAAAGAGGCTCGTGCGCAAAAATAAAATAATTAAGTAGACTGTAATGTAATAAATACAATCGAACTGGAACTATAGGAAACAGAAGGCATTTCAGTACGAAGTCAAAGTTGAACAGGATACTGAAATAACAAACAGTAAAATATACTTTTTAGGAGGAAGATTAACAACAACTAAAAAAAAAGATCCCCGCATACAAGGACGTTCCTCTGAGCACAAGAGAGAAAAAACAAGAACGGTGAGGGGTATTAATTAATTATGGGGCTTTACATGCCAAAACCACCATCTGATTATGAGGCCCGCCGTAGTGGGGGGCAATGGATTAATTTGGACTACCTGGATTTTTTTAAAGTGCAACTAAATCTAAGCACATGGATGTTTTCTGCATTTTCCCCCATCGAAGTATGGCCGCCGTGGCCGCGATGCGATCCCGCGACCTCCTGCTCATTATCTCAACACCATAACCACTCAGTGACCACGACGAATGAGGAGTATTCCTCATAGTTTCTTGTACGTTAGTAGACATTCTCTTAACTTTAGCTGTCACATTTGCAGCCAATGACGTGTACAGTAAAATAAAGAAAATGAACACAGAGTGGACTTTCTTGAGTTTATAATGGCTGCAGCAGTAAGAAAGGTCCTACATAAGATTCCTTCTAACATCGTTACCCGAGTTTGGTACTTAGCAACTGAATTGCGATCATCAAGGCCCACAAGCTAGTTAAGCTCACGTCAACGTATTAAGTTGATATCGCGTATAAGGAATCCATTGCCGTTTCTCGTGATTAAAAAAGCAGCCTATGGACTGAAATACCAATGCTGCAGGACTGCTTCCTGCAGCGTTCGCTCAAGAAATGAGAAGAGAAAGCGGAAGGAAACACTAAGGCGTAAAAAAATAGAAAAAAATTGATTGGAACGTTGCCTCCGCCGGAAGTGTCTCTTCTATCTAAAAAAAAAGTTCAGTGACCCAGCGAAGTACCCTAGTAGAAATCTTGCTTCCATTTTACAGCTACACATATTAAATTCGAAAAACTGAAGTCATAGGACCGACTCAGGAACCTTTACCAGACGATAAGAAAAGCTTTGTGTGAACTGTAGGTGCAAGATTTGCGTCATAGCTTGAGGGTGACATTGGTTAGCAGAGTACGTAGGAGGCTGAGCTCATCGTTTAGCGAAAAGGTAAAAAATGTGGTTGATCCCTCTTATATAGGAATCGGTATAGAACACGAAAGTGAAACGTGTCTTCACAGAAGTAGTGTAATGTTTATTGCACATTGATATATAATGTCTATTGGTGTTTTGTGGCTAAAGCGCCCTTAGGCGTTGATGCACCCACGCTGACGCCTGGTGGCACGTCTCCTCCATCACGACTACCAACGTCGATGACCATGAGCAACCGTCGTGCATATGGAAGCTGCACTACGCTGCACACGCTAGCACAACGCGAAAGACGAAGCACGTAACTGACACACTAATACAACGCGCAAGACAAAGCACGTAACTGAATCGTCACCGAGTCAAATCAGCGCGTACAGCGCGTCGTAATTGCAGCCTCCGCGATCAACTTCAGAAACATTTTCAGAGCTAATTGCGGAGGCCACGCTCCGCTGTGCTGAGTACGGTGAACGCCACCTAGGTGGCGTTGGTAGTGCTTCTTGATGCCAGCGTCCCTTCGAATGCTGGCATCGAGGCGTCGTAGTGCTAAAACCACCGAAGCGTTCACTGTCGGTGCGCGTTAGTGTCATAATGCAGTACTTCTCTTTTCTGCTCGTAGGTGGCGGCACCGCCCCGAGCAAGAGCGCGGGTACACGGAGGAGTGTTAGATATATAAGGCGCGTCTGTGTAGCTCTCTGCAAATGCGTTTGTGACGCAATGGGTTAAACGCTCGGCGATCTATCGTCGCGGACCGAGAGGTCGTGGGTTCGACTTCCAAATTTTGCATGTTTGTGGAACTTTTTCTTCTGGTTTCTTTCTTTGTATTATGTTCGTGTACATTGTAAGCTGACGTATTTCCGTGACGGAAGTACGTCAGTGAAGTCTTGGTGGACCCCGGCATGAAACACTTTCGTGTTAAAAAGAATTACAGCTGTGTATACCGAGAATCAGTGACCGCGATAAAATCGCGGCGACGATTTTATCGCCGTTGGACTTTATACGGAACCTCACGGCGAGGACGACGACGACGGCAGAAATCTGCTTGGAGTGTCCATATAATAGCCGTACACCAATAAAACAAGCTAATTAGAGCTACACACCACCTGACACAGAGTGAACGCCTGCCTAAGACACCGGAGGAGTGACGTCACTCCCTCCGCTCTCGCTTCTCCTCTCCCGGCGCACACCTGCTCTGTCGCTCGCTTGCGCGCGCCAACTGCGCGCCGGTGCTCGTTGCATGATCTCACGTCAGCGGCGGAAGAGCGCGTAATGTGCACTTCGTGCGCCGTCCGCTAGGGGGCTACGCGTCGCGCCCTCCTCGCCCTCCTTCGCTCCTTCGCCTTCGCCCGGCGGAACTGGCGGTTTGAAACCGCCAGTTCCGCCGAGGTGCGAGTGGCACTATCAGACACCTAAGTCAAGGATTAGTGTCGTTTCTCTTTTTCTTTCTTGTTATTATTGTTCCTCAGAGAAATGATGCAACACACTCTGGCGAATCGGCCTGGGATCGGGCAGCAGAAAAAATTATGAAGAGGAACCTAAGTTGAAAGTAACTTGTACTTGTTAAATGAAATGTCAAATGTTCCGCATATAAAGGCTCAAGTATATTATTGGGCACTCACTATGGTGAGGGGGCCCGTCGTAATAGTGCATGCACTATTATGACGGGCTCCCTCGCCGTGTAGTTGCTAATGAGCTGGCCCATATTTATTGCACTGCATCAGTACTTGAAGTTTTCTAGTAGAGTACCATTTATTGTCCCAAGGAAAACTGAGATGTGGGGAATAAGATTTGGACAACAATGATAGACTGCGTCTCTATTAGACTAGAATAGACTAGCAGTCTAGAATATACTGCATCTAAAGCATTGGACAAATTGGGTGTGGTTAGTGAAGAATAGACTGACAGACAATCGGTTAAAATTACGGCAGATGAGAGTGGTTACAGTAATTCACGTAAAGCTTAAGCAATTCCCGATAATTTAGCCTGAAAGGTGAGCGTGAGGTCAGGTGGTCGAATGGAAACGACTAATTCAGATATGGGGATACAATGCCAGCAGCTGCCTTAGCTTCACAGACGGAAGCTTCAGTCGCTACCATGGTATTTGTTTCTGGGTGTGCAAAGTGATCTTCCAAAATACCACTTAGGTATTGATAGGGCAAATGTTTAGCATTCTATGGAAAAATGTCATCAAATTCAATTTGAACCACTGGAACAGAGGAGTTTATTAAGACCACCTCGCGTAGTTGAACTGTTAATGGACCCAATAGTTTTCGCACGAAAATGACTTGAGGGGAACATAAACGAAACCATTCATTGTTAAAAAATGTGGCTGATTCAGTAATAAAATCATATTGTGACCTCCTCAGCGGGGATGCATATATATTCAGGAAAGTTTGGATATGAAGTCACATTAAAAGAGAAGGCAGGCGTGCTTCTTGATATAAGATATCATTCGCGACTAATTTAGGAAGCCCAAGTCAAAAAACCTTATGGCTCTCACTCTAATATAACCAGAGGTCGAATTTTGTAAGAAGGTTCGCAAGAAAACAAAACGAAGCCGAACTCTTATATTGGGCGAACATACATACAGGTGATCATAACGAGGGCATGTCGGCGCAATCCGCATTTACTTTTGCTAAGCCTACGCAGCATTTCTGTTGCGCGTGCTCCCTTGGATGTAATTTGCTCGATATGCGGACTGCGGTTAATCCTTAAAAATGAAATTCCGGGGTTTGACATGCCAAAACCACGATTTAATTATGGGGAACGCTCTAGTGGGGGACTCCAGATTATTTTTGTCTACCTGGGGTTCTTTAACGGGCACTTTCGGCGTACAGCACACCCAAGTATTGAAGTGAATTCACTTGCCGCGTACGCTCTTGCCGGTAAAGTACGGAAATTTACACGGGATCGCTTTGAAGGAAAGCAAGAATGGCGCTTTTGCTGATAAGAGGGAGGGTAATGCCATGGAGCCACATTTCAAGGCTATTCATATAAGCACTGTAGAGTTTGTTACAATGTGTGAATATGTACCGATGTAGAAAGAAATGCGATGTCATTGGCCCCTACGTACACACATACGGTTGAAAAGTTACAGCAGTTAGTAATGCATCAGACAACAATGGTGATTATCCTCAACATTATCTTCCTAATTATAGACGAATCTAATTAACAAGCACTCCCTGCAAGTTTCTTGAGCGCGAAATCTATTCGAACATTGTCTCTTTTCCAGAATCTAATTCAGTCTTCAGTCCTTCTCAGCAAGGCTTCCAAAAAATTAATCCAGTGACACGCAATTAATGTCCTTCACTAACAACTTAGCTTCTTCCTTATATAGAGGTCTACTAGTCGAATGTATATTCCTCGACTTTGCCGAGGCATTCGACAAGGTCCCACATCAATTACTCCCTTAATGTAGATCCCAACATACTGAAGTGTATCGAATGCTTTCTCACTAACCGCGCGCAGCTTCTAACCGCGAATGATTCAGTGCAGCAACACTGGGTAGTTCAGTCTGGGGTACCACAGGGCTCCACTTAAGGACCGTTGCTGTTTCTAATATATAATCATGACGTCCCCAACAGAATAAACTATTCAGTTAAACTATCTGAAGAAGACTCTCTCTTTTACCGTGATATATTAAATTCACAAAACTCTTTTACTCTGCAGAGTGACCGTGACACGATTTGGAACTAGTATTCCCATGCAGTGGCAAATGGTCCTCAACCCAACCAAATGCAAAGTAATAGCAGTTTCCCGGCATTCTAACCCCTCTAGCACTTTCGACTACAATGTTAACGGAGTTACACTTGCAACAGTCACGTCGTACGAGAATCTTGGTGTCCACGTAGCTAATAATATTTCCTGGCATGCACATACCCCTAAAGTTATCAGCAATGTGAATAATACGCTCGGTTACATATGCAGGAATTTTTCACAGGCCCTCAACACTTAAAATTGCTTCTGTACAAAACACTTATCAGACATAAGCTAGAGTACGCCTATCTGTGTGGGATCCTGCGCAACACATACTAATAGGCTGCATTAAATCAGTTCAGAACCGACCAGATCGTTTCATTGTTTCAAAGCATTCACGCACAGCTAGTATTTCTTTAATAAAGCTAGGTCTCGTCAATTTACAGGTCAGGTGATAAATATTTTGCCTCTGTTTCTTTCATAAAGTTTTCTTTCAGAATAAACTATTACAACGCGAATTTTTACAAGAACTACCATGTGTGTCTTGCAAAAGTCGAACCCGCAACCCAAGACGAATACGGAGAGGAACCCCCTTCCCTAATGCATTACCTGCACTGAAGACATTGTGATGAAGAAGACGTACACCATGCTCTGAAGATGACGCACACCACCAACAGCAGTAGCATCGTGATCGCTACACAAAAGACGAAGCCGAAGTTACGTTTCAGAGCGCTGCCCGACGTAACTGTTTTAGCCGCCCGTTCTGCCCGTTCCAAGGATCAACATTTACGCCTGTTTCAATAAACCTCATTTAAATTTTTGGAGGTGCTGGGTACGACCTGCGAAGCTTCCATCCTGGAACTCCGCACCCGTACGCATCGCCCCGTTATGCCCGAAGACGCAACCACGCCCCCACCGTCCACGCCCCCGCCGTCCACGACCCCTCCACCCGTCATCTGTTCCGGGGCGCCTTACCTGAGGGATCCGGTGGTCTTCAGCGGCACCGACGGCAGTGATCTGGAGGACTGGCTATCGACTTACGATAGTGTAAGCGTCCACAACCGATGGGATGACACCGCTCAACTGAACAATGTCATCTTCCACCTTTCGGATGTGGCTCATCTGTGGTTTAAAAACCACGAGCCAGATTTTTCCACCTGGTCTGCATTCAAGGCCGTCCTCATAGATGTGTTCGAGTCCAAGTCCTCACATTTTTCCGTCGAACGTAATTGCTTTTTCTATCGAGGGAGTCTCAAATCTTGCCCTTGTGGACACTGGTGCCGCCGTTTGTGTAATAAATGAAAGACTCTGTCGCTCCATCCGGAAATTGACCACGCCAGTTGCTGGAATAGCCCTCCGTACCACAACAGCGCAGCATGTTCAGCCGTTAGCAGCTTGTACGGCCCGAGTTGTGATTGAGGACGTGATGTACATTATTGGGTTCGTTGTGCTGCCATTCTTCTGTCACGACGCAATTCTTGGATGGGATTTTTTCTCACGACAGAGCCATCACCGACTGCGAGCGGGCAGAAGGCGAACTTTCTCCTTTATGCGATCGCCATTCAGACGATTCTCCTGAACATCACCCTAAATTAGTCGCCGCTGAGAAGACCGACATTCCTCTGCATGCCGCTGTTGTTTTACCTGTGTCCTATGGAAGCATCTCTGACGCCACTGTTTTGTTCGCCCCTTCTGAGACATTCATCGTCCACATTGTTGAGTCCTCTCACAGTCCGTGGGTCTCGCCGGGCGTTCTCGTTAAGAAGGATGACTCTACCCGCTTCTGTGTGGACTTTCGCCGCTTAAATAAGATCACCCGCAAAGACGTGTACCCTCTACCGAAAATAGATTATTCCCTTCACTGTTTACAGGGGTCTGAATTCTTCTCTTCACTCGACTTGCGCTCAGGGTATTGGCAGGTTTCCATGGGCGCCGCTGACAAGCCGAAAACTGCATTTGTTACCTCTGATGAACTTTTTGAGTTCAACGGGATGCCTTTCGGCCTCCGTAATGCTCCCGCGACGTTCGAGCGAATGATGGACACTGTTTTGCGTGGCTTGAAATGGCAAACGTGTCTGTGTTACCTCGACGATATTGTCGCCTTCGGTCGAGATTTTACGACACATCTTCACCGCCTCAGGTGCGTTCTGACGTACCTTGCCAACGCTGGGCTCCAACTTGATCTCAAGAAATGCCACTTCGCCACTCTAAAGTTAACCATCCTTGGCCTCGTCGTGTCTAAGCACGGCGTCCAACCTGATCCCGCGAAATAGCGTGCTGTTACTGACTTTCCCAGACAGACAAATCTCAAAACACTTCGCAGTTTCGTCGGCTTATGTTCGTGCTTTCGGCGTTTTATTCGCAACTTCGCCTCCATAATACACCCTCTGACACAGCTTCTGGGTAGCTCCGGTGACCTGTAATCATGGTCTCCAGCCTGCGACGAGGCGTTCACTATATTACGACGTCTTCTCGCTTCGCCTCCTATTCTGCGTCACTTCGATCCTGCAGCTCCGACGGAGGTACACACAGACGCCAGCGGAATATGTCTCGGCACCGTCCCAGGACAACGAAAACCCGGACATCCTGAATACGTTGTTCCTTATGCCAGCCGTACCCTCACCAAAGCGGAGACCAGCTATACATTAACTGAAAAAGAAAGCTTAGCCGTCGTATGGGCCCTTAGGAAGTTTCGCCCTTACTTGTACGGCTGGCCGTTTAACGTCGTCACAGATCATAACGACATTTGTTGGCTATCAAATTTGAAAGACCCATGTGGCCGCCTTGCCCGATGGGCTCTTCGAGTTCAAGAGTTCGACATCAACGTCGTCTACCGCTCTGGCCACAAGCACTCGGGTGCTGATGCTCTGTCACGGTCTCCTCTTCCTAGCGACCTTAGTTGCCTGTCAACACTAACACGCATCGTCTCGCCTCTCACCATCGACAGAATTGCTTCAGAGCAGCGCCACGACCCCTGCATAGCGGCCCTCCTCGACTTACTTTCTGACACGCCCACGCTGCCAGCCTCTCGCGCACTCCGCCGCCAAGCTGTTAACTTCACCATTCGCGACGACCTTCTGCGCCGACGCAACTACGCATTTGACGGCCCCAAATGGCTACTCGTCATACCGCAGAGTCTGCGGTCCAATATCTGCGCATACTTTCACGCTGACCCGCAGTGCGCCCACGCTGGAGTCTTCAAAACGTATGAACGACTTCGTCAGCGCTACTACTGGCGAGGAATGTTTACATACGTCCGCAAATTCGTTCGCTCATGTACGGACTACCAACGTTGGAAATCGGCGCCTTGCCGTTCAGCTGGAACTTTGCAGACCCTTCCCTGTCCCGCCCGACCATTTTATCGAGTGGGAATTGATCTCTATGTTCCTCTTCCTATGACACCCGCCGGTAACCGCTTGATCATCGTCGCCGTCGACCATCTTATGCGATATGCTGAAACTGCGGCACTACCTGCCGCCACGGCACGCGACGTCGCCTCTTTTTGATCCGGTGTTTCATCCTCCGTCACGGCCCACATCGTGAACTTCTCAGCGACAGAGGGCGCGTCTTTTTGTCTGAGGTTGTCGAAGGTCTTCTGGCTCAGTGCAACGTAATTCATAGAACCACCACCGCCTACCACCCCCAGACCAATGGACTCACCAAACGCTTCAACCGGACCCTGGGTGACGTGCTGGCCATGTGCGTCGCATCTGACCACACAGATTGGGACCTTATCTTATCATTTGTTACATTCGCCTACAACACTGCAACCCAGACTACCACTGGCTTTTCTCCCTTCTTTTTGCTCTACGGCCGTCACCCATCCCACACCATGGACACACTGCTACCCTACCAGCCCGATGATACTGAGGCTGTGCCCGTTTCGACTGCAGCACGTCATGCCGAGGAGTGTCGCAAGTGAGCACGCCACTTCACTACCGCTGAGCAACAGCATCAGAAAAGGCTCCATGACGCTCACTTTGTGCAATCTGTCTTCTCTCCCGGCGACCTCGTCTGGCTGTCAGTATCTTCGAATGCTCCTGGCCTCTTTTCAAAACTTCTTCCCCTCTTAGATGGACCTTATCGTATTGTCCAGCGCACGTCTATGGTGAATTACCTAATCGACCCACTGACACCCCCCTCTGACCTCCGTCGTCGTGGACGTGACATTGTTCACGTCGATTGCCTTAAGCATTACCGTGAGCCACTCGTGGTCACTACTGCTTGAGTCGCCAGGATGGCTGCTTTTTCTCCCGGGGGGGATTGTGATGAAGAAGACGTACACCATACTCTGAAGATGATGCAGGAGCATCGTGATCGCTACACAGAAAACGACGCCGAAGTTATGGCGCTGCCCCACCTAACTGTTTTAGTTGTGCCACTACCACCAAGGCTCTACATCTACATCTATAACTGTTTTAGCCGCCCGTTCCGCCCGTTACAAGGATATACAGCTACGCCTGTTCCAATAAACCTAATTTCAACACAATGACTTTCAAAGTAGTCATCAGTTACTATACATTGCGTACGTCACGCTAGTTTTGCAACCCTACCTTGACAATACTTTGTGTGTTTTTTGTGGCGTTTCTGATTTTCTTTATTTGAGTGTAATTATTGCACGCAAGCTATGTAACATTTTAAGGAATTTTCATGCCAATATTTGTTTTTGTTTCGAATGTTCTCGTTTTATGTATATTATACCCACTACCTCTATAACGCCCAATAGGATTTGAGGCTATTATAGCAAATAGCTAAATAAATAAATAGGACTGATTCTTGGGGCAGACCTACTGATTGTTTATACCTTAGCGAAGACAAACCGCATGTGAGCTGTAAAGTTTATTTCTTGGTGGCCTAGATGTTAATGGCACGTACCCACTCTGGAGGATTGACCAAGAATCGGGTAGTTCAATCAATATAAAAATTTGAATAAAACGAAATGAAAAAAAAAATGTTATCAAAATTTGTGAATAGGTAGCTGAGAAATAATAGATCGATTGTAGCTAATAATTTTATTAGAATGAAGGTATAAGTAAAGGTACAAATATAGCGAATGAAATTGTATTTTGCAGAAAGGTAACGAAACCTTATATGTTCTGATTTTATAGTCAAAATCTCATTGACACAGGAATAAGATCCTGGATGACATTGCCAACCTTCTTGTCGCTGTGCCCAAAGGGCGAAGCAGCCGAAGTTAGCAATTTTGAACAATAAGATCTACGAAGGCGGAACGGTCTTTCTACAGTTCTTTTTTGCAAAGTAGAATATATTTGACAATAAATGAGAAAATCATCTGTTGTTTCATTATCCCCGAAAAAGGAACAGTTTGGTGAGAGAACCAGACCGACTTTATGGATGGACGGATGCAAAACTTTAATGAAAGTCCTGTGGGTAAAAATTTAGAACTGGAATTCGACAGCGGAGTCTAGTGAGTGCGACTTCAAGTGTTAGGTTTACTATTCAATTATTGTGACAGGTGCTGAAACATCTGAGGAATTTGTTTAAAAGGGCGTAAAATTGATGCAGCATCATTTGTCTCTGAAATCTAAGCCCTATAATGAAAACTGAAGCCCGTAATATTTGAGTAGAAAGGCTTGGCTATTCGTTCTCTTACCTCTCCCGACTTAGCCACTGGTTTCTACTAAAACTACCCTTCAGATACTTACTGCTGTATTCGGCCGGCTTCTCCCAAAATTTATATTTGGGATACCCCATCAATAGACCAAATTCCATCCTTGAAGAAAACGATGCGACGCCAACGCAATCCAGTAAAGTTGATAAAAAGCCGAGTGCTTGAAGAAGACTAATGAAGACGAAGCAGATGCGCTCAGTCGTCGTCGTTATGTGTGAAGGAATAAAACTTAGGAGCGCTTCCGGAAATGGGAAATGACGTGCTAGAACACGAAGAATGCGAGGATGCGAATCAGTACATGTAGAGTGGGCGTACGCCAATCATGGCAGCAGCTGGCACAATCGCGCACTGGAGCACCAGTATTCTTCACTACTGTGGCATCGGCAGACTGGCTGAGAGGTAGAATCTCGGACCGCCAATCTGTTGGTCGTAAGTTTGAATCATTGGGGCAAAATAACATTTGTTTTGTTCTTTCACTTTTTTTTCAAAGGGTTAGGCGATTCCAGCTACGGACGGCGGCGGACACCGGCGGACATCAAAACCATTAGGGTTGTGAGCCCATAACATCTATCGCTGTATAATATGCGGATCCAACGCACATGTTAAAATCAATGTGATGTGTAGTTAATCCTGTACACAACAAACGGCGATGCGTAAAATTATGCTTACTATCATTGTATGCAGCGCGCAACCTCGTGCAACGTTTATGTTTATCAAAGATCACAACTTTTATCTCATATAATTTTGATGTTGATGCACAAGCTATGTCGAAATGAAAGCACCAAATCGGCGGATGCGCAGTGTGACACGTCTAGGCAGATATGACGTGAGGGCGAATGCGGTGTATGATGCTTGTCGAGGGAAGAATGGTGATGACAGGCGTATGTAGAGAGAAGTATGACGTATATATCTAGCTTGTCGAGATCGCCGACATCACTGCGTGGCGACATGTCCGCGAGCATGCGCTATCCAGCAGCTGCATGCTTGTCGAAGGACCAGTCGCGTGACATTACGGAAATTGCAACGAAACCACTCTTAATCGACGCTTTATAAGACATCAGCGTAGCCGTTTACTGGGGAGGCTGGTGCGAGCCGCTGTCGGAAGTGCGCGTGTGATCGGCGTGCGCCCTACCGGGTCCAGGGATCGCTTGTGAGCCAGCGCCGTAGGTATGCCAGCTTGTTTATTACATGTTTTTGGTACATTTGTCGTGTTTTCCTGTGTACTCATACTACGTTGCCGAGTTTGCGTCAGGTTCAATAAATGTTATTTTCTTTAGTGCGCTACCTTTTCTTGCTCGTGGAGGGCTGCTCACGAAATTTTCTACGAGGTAACCCGCTTCAAGCAATATTTAAGTAATGTGAAAATATTGTGTCGCACAGTGTCATATCCATAGCAGAGGATTGGTAACGAGTAGACACACACCCAGTGGTACATACCGATTGGTTAAATGAAAGAAAATAAACTAAATTTAACAATGCGTTGAGTTATATGCGCTGTTTCATTAGTGGTTGGTGTGCTTTAGAAATACATATGAGCGGATATTATGTGTATACGTATTTTTATTACACAGAGAACTGCGCTTCTATGGTATTACTTTGTCGGTCGGCACAGAAAGGTTATACGAGGCTGCTTGCTGGTATTTGAATTAGGCACACATATAAGCTTTTTATATATATCAACTATTACACCTGCCGAGATACCGACTGACCCTGCCGCAGACAGCAGCCAACAGCAGCCACGCCAAACGCGGGAGGGTAGTCAAAGAACACTTCGCTTAAAAAAAGAGAAGGAAGAAAAGTGGCGGTCCTGTACTTGCGGACGCACCTGTTCTATCCATGTCGGCAATCCTGTCGTCGATGTCCCAGCAGTTGGGCTCGATGCGCCTGAAGAACCGGCCATCGTCGTAGCTAAGCACGGCACTCTTCTCGCCCTCGTGCTTAATCTCGAGCCAGCCGCCGTATCCATACCGCTGGGGAGCCAGGGGGAGAGCAGAGCACACCGTTAACTATGTCATTTTGTGTACACTTGCACGGAAAGACTGCAAAACTTAATGTCAGCGATGCTTTTTTTGTGATGCGAAAGCGTCAAATGGTCCATTGAGCGAAAAAATAGTCGTCTGTCGTCCGTAGCAGCGAAACGGCTGGTAAATTCCCATTGGCTGCGACGCCACGTCACGAGCCGAGGCGCAAGCCTCGGTAAGATCAAATCAAAACGCGCCAAGCGTCCCAGCGCGCTCGGTTTCCCGCGATGAGCTCGTAACTCGAAGGACCGCTCAGCGGCGTTCAATTGGACTATAATGTTTTCGCATTCATAACTCATGAGAAGTGCTTAGGTGTCCTCAATTTTTTTTTTATCCGTGGAGAATTTTGTCCGCGACAATGTAAATGAACAACACTCCTTGATGTGCCTCAACAAAATTTGTCAGTTTGTTTAGCGTGAAATTACGTTAGTGTTCAGCCCGTGTCCCATCATTGTCGGCGGTATTTCAGTTACGTTGCAAAAGTTACTTCAAAGCGTAACATTACATATGTATACAACCGTGATCCATCATGCTCATTGTAATATTGCGGTAATTTCTCATTGTTTTAATGGTTGCTTTAAGCATAGATCTCACTCATGAGTCAACTCACTCAGACTAACCCAAGCTCAGTACTACCAGTTAGCCCGGCCGAGTAGAATTTTGGTGAGTCTAAGTCCGGGCGAGGGCCCGTCTGAGTGCAGCTTTAGTGAGTCTGGGTCCGAGTGAGCGCTAAGCAAAAAAAAAAAAAATTCATTCTGTGAGTGAGTGAATTCAGTCTCCTTGCCGACCTATGCTTTTAAGTAGGTTAAAGCTTGCTTTATGTAATGTCTTCCAGCTAACGGCTCATTAAATGGCTAATGACCCTAAAAAGCTAGCATTAAACTTATTTTCCTTATTTGTGCACACTTATTTGAGCACTATTGGAGCTTTCGCACACGGTTATCATTGCATATATAAAACCTCCAATTAAGCTTAAATGCACAAACATGCGATTGGCGAATGGGCATTTTGCTGTGCGGCTAGGTTAACCGAACCTAGCCTTCCGTATAGTTCGTTTTATGAGCATTGATACTGACTTGCGCATCAGAAAAGATCAACAG
This sequence comes from Dermacentor silvarum, assembly GCF_013339745.2. Taxonomy (NCBI): domain Eukaryota; kingdom Metazoa; phylum Arthropoda; class Arachnida; order Ixodida; family Ixodidae; genus Dermacentor; species Dermacentor silvarum. The sequence goes on along the minus strand of NC_051155.1, from coordinate 64,594,016 downwards.
TTATTCCGCATTTTATTCTCGTCCACAGCCTGCCACTGCCTCCCAAACACACGTACAGACTCATAAACGATACACACGCGAACCTCAACTTTGCGAATACATTGTACCTGTCATTGGTTGCTAGGTCTTCATGAAAGGTGTGTGTGTGTGTGGGGGGGGGGGGGGGGGGTGGATAGCTACATGTGGCCAGCAATTCCCACACGTGTCAGCGAGTTGACGTGCCTGGACAGGACGGCCGCGCCATGATCGCGCATGCTTCAGTCGACAATTCCCTTCCGCTATTGAGCCAGAGTGCTCCCAGGAAGCAAACCGAGAGGGTTGGCCTTCGCCTTTGCTCTTCGTTGCGAGCAGCTTGTGGAGCTGAGCGGTTCTGAACCATCCTGAACCTACCCGACCACGCAGGCGACCTCTGCGTGGCGCAGAGGCGTTAGTGAACTAATTGGATTTCTCAAAGTAAAATGCGTCAGAAAAATCGTAAAGTACGACTTACAACCTACAGACATGATATCATCGGATTGTAATTTCAATGTACGAGAAAACATAGTTCTGTTACACGGAAACTCAAACGCAGATCCCTTTCCCAGCATTTCTACCATTCATACAGCGGCGCTCCCAGGTCGGTTCCTTGCACATTTTAGTAGCGGTGTAATTAAACGCTTTGTTTTTGTTCTACCTTGGCTTGTCGCTGCCTGGGCCCTGTACGCTGATTGGCGTGTTCAAGCTCCAGGCCGCTTGGCCAGTGTACGCGAGGGACCAGATTTAGGCGTACGTGAAATAACCACATGCAGTCATAAAATCAACCTGGAGCCCTCCTGTAAAGCATCACTCGTAGTCCTGGGGATGCTTTTAGCCGTTAAACCTCACGAATCCGTCAGACCATCATTTCCCGCATGCTGGCTGAACAGTGGGAATGGCATCGTCAGCTTCTTCCACCGTGCTTAACCTGCTGTACACGTTTGCTTATTTAAAGTGAACTTATTTTCGTCATTATTTGTTGATCGATGTTCCTTTCATGTTTTGTGCCGAGCGTATACAAACAGCGAAAATTCGTTTCCTTGGTGTCAACAAAGTTCACTCGCGGAAGACTTGATGAATGAGGGAGAGAAAAAAAAAAGGGCAGAACCCACGCGCTGCGGGAATCTGTGTAATATGAAGCACTTAGCAGGAATCTGGCTATGTAGGATTGTTCGGCATTCTGCAAAACAATGCTAGGTGAACCAACGTGTTCCTGAAAATTTAGTAGTTGCGAGTGTGGGTCGCGAGCATACCGACAACCACGTTGTAGACGATCGTATGACAGCAGTAGCATGATTTCTACGCTGGCTGGTTGACGCGAGTTTACACGACGATTGTTGCGCTTTACATATAGGTACTGTACGAAGGTAAGCGAGAGAAACGCGGATTGTGACGTCATCAGCGACTACGTGTTCTACATATGTAGAAATGGCTATTTCATGTGTGTGTATTAATACAACGATGGCATTTGTACTTCGGCGAAGAAATGTTCAACCTTGATTAACTTGCAATCATGTTCAATCATGAAGTCCGTACAGGGCAATCATGAATCTGGGCAATCATGAAGTCCGTACAGCGTCACGCAGTTTCTACGTAGCGTAAGCCGCTACGAGGAAATTACTTGGCAAACTGGGCAAGTAGCGGTGACAGCGCAGTCTAATACTGCGCCTTAAAGCGCGAGATGTCGCAACGAAAGAAGACGGCAAAGTTGCATGGGGTTCACCTGCCTAGTGTTTCAAAGAGCTGGCTGGCTTTGGAACGCGATATGCATGCAAGCAATTGTGGCCTAATGGTTAGAGCAGTCGGCTGCTGCGCTCGACGGCAGAGGTTTGTTTGCGCCATGAGTCTCACATTATTTCATTTTTCTTAATGCGAGGCGAGACCGGAATCCACCTACACCGAAGTGCCAAGACTAAGCCAAAGAATGATTCGCATTAATAAAGTGGGTGTAGAAAGGCGGGGAGGTCAGTCAGACGTAATTCTGGTTGGCTACCCTGCGCGTGGCGAAATAATACGCGGATGAAAGGAGAATTAACGAAGTAAACGCGCACACATTCTAGCGGCGGCAGGCACCATTGCTGAATGTCTTTATGTGGGCCCATACACAATGGGAACTTCAGCGACATAGGTATTGCCGCCTTCGTGGAGTTACTTTGGGAGGCTTGGCGTAGATATACTTTTAGATAGTGGGTGATTGCTTAGTCTGTCAAGTACTGAGCGCATTACTTGCCTCTCAGCAGTAATGATCTGTGAAGACACACGAAATATCTGTGAATAAGGCTGCATGTGTCACATGTGGGGTCAATTTTGATGATGAATGAAATACTCCCTCCATCTTCTCACATCTGCGCATGCGAGCTGTCATTTAAATGCCATGCGCCTAAGGTTCGCTTTGCCATCCAGCGCTTGTTCGCTCGAGACGCCCTGGAAAACTTTTACGCTATGTTCGTTATCTTTACAGCGTGGGCCGCTGGCGATTCCAGTGATTTGACCAAGAACTATGTGTGCGGTTTTGCCCAGCGATAATGTCAAGGCAGGCGCTTGAACTGCGACGTTGCAAAAGCCATTGCATAACCCATGCGAGTGGCGAACTGCTAGAGAATCGTATAAATCGACGAGCACAGCGCTTACGCAAGTGTTTGTCGGTCTGGTGGGGCGAAGTTTGCGAGTCGAGAACATATGTTCTCGACTCGTTCTCGACTCGCACACTTTGCCTTACGCAGGTCGACGCCTATATAGGCATCGATCATTCCGGCAAGCTGCTTGCGAATCTGTGAGTAGTGTGGCCCTGCGTCGGAATCGGCTGAAACGCACAGTGTGAGAGGGGTAGGCTAGGCTTCCTGTGTTTATACATGCTAAGGTGTGTAATCTTCAAAATTAAAGTGTTTTGTGCTGATAAATGCAGCAGTTCAATTACTCTGTCCCGCTGAAAACCGGTGGTTCTCTATCAGCATCCTGAGGGAAAACATAGAGAATGAGGTGTAGATGTGTGCTTCTGTTTACCTAGCATGAATTCCATATTTAATTTATTTGCAACTTGCTCGCTATCGCCTCCTGTTCTATTATTATAGGTGTGGCGATGAATTCTGTAGGGACAGAAACCAAGGATTGTCGCGTTCTGCTGTCCGGCTCTACACACAAGCCCGTGAGCTGAAAAAATGAAAAGAACCTTCCACTAATTAGGTTGCGAACAAGTGTTGCACAAGATAAATTGCACCGAACGTTAGAAATGTGTCATAGCAAAAAGAGCTGATTAAAGAGAAACAACGAATGTCGCAGTTTTGCCCGAAGGCCAAAGGCCGAAGCATTGACTGCGACACAAAGCGTTTCAACTCCCCGGACGGTGTTTTAATTATACGTGGGTGCGACAGTGTTACCGCGACGCAGCACGCAAGCCAGCTGTTGATGCCCAGACGGAACGGCACCATGGCGTCTACCATGTTGATATCGATATTGATGTGTCACCCTTTAGAACGGGCGGCCGCCGTGATACAGCGTCGCCAGCGGCGCGGGAGCCTCGTACCTCGGTGGTGCACGAGATGAGACTGGCGGAAACCGTCCACGTTAGTCAGCGCTCAATGAAATATAATGTCATAACGTTAGTTTAACGTTTACTATACGTTACACTCAGACCAGTGAGTACATACAGAATTCAGCATAAATGTCAGTGTTCCTCAATGTGCGTACGTAGAGCGCTTATGCCAGCAGGGGAACGCAGAACGCTTCTACTGGCTCCGCCACCGAGTCGATTAAGCGGAGCGTTGATAGTGCCTCCTCGGCGCTTCGTCATTTTAGTGCGTTAGCATTCATCAACATAATCATAACAATCACCATCTTGATTCAATGCGCACTGCAGCACCAACGCTTTCCCAGCGATCTCCAATTATCCCAGTCTGGCGCTAGCTGATTCCAACGTGCGTGTGCAAATTTCCGAATTTCATAACCCCGCCTAGTTTCCTGCCGTCCTGGACTGCGCTTCCCTTTTCTTGGTATCCATTATGTTTTTAGCTCTATTCTTTAGGTGCAAAGCACATTATGCGCTCGGGCTGTCGGCGTCTCCTGTCGGCGTCGTCATGGTATAGCAAGAGGCCTGTGCTCGGGCTCGGCATGCGCTCGTGCCACTGCTCCCGCGTTCGTCGTCGTCGTCGTCTTCCACAGCTGGCTGCGTTGCCGCTCATCATTCCAGCGTGAAATTTCACTTCTCTTCTGTAATCGTAATGAGGAAGCCGTGTTTACGGGGTTATGAGCCATTGCTTAAAGCAGCATGAGCCCATTAGTGGTGCATCACTGCATGCTTCGCACCTCCCCAGGTTTCACTTTAGAGGAGTTGCATTTCGCTCAATGGGTCATTTGACACTTACGCATAAAATTTAATTCACTACTCAAACTGAGCCTATGACTTAAATCGTGGCTAAATGTAACAACTAATAAAAACTAAAACAGTAAGAAAGGCGTCAATAATGGCCAAATTGCTGAGGGAATCAAAGAAAACAATGATGGTTTCGCTAATACTTCATGGTAAAAGACATCATCAAGCCGGAATACAAATTTTTTGTTTTCTCCTACTGTCAACTCGAATATTGGCTACCCTCGTTTGCTTTGTAATCGACACTGCTGTATTTCTCTCTCTTAACGTTACGTATAATATTTTTCGTTCCGTCGCTCCTTGCGCGGTCATTAGCTTCTTCCCGAGCTTCTTTGTTAACGTTCAAGTTTCTGCCCCATATCTTAGCGCCGGTATATAAGATGCAATGATTGTACATTTTCTATACAACGAAAGTGCTAAGCCCCCAGTCAGGATTTGGTAATGCCTGCCGTATGCACTCCAACCCAATTTTATTCTTCTGTAAATTTCCTTCTCATGATCAGGGTCCCTTGTGAGTAATTAACCCAGATAAACGTACTCCTGCACAGACTCTAGGGGCCTGGCGATAATTAATTCTTGTTACTTTGCTAGGATATTGAACATTAACTATGCATTCCGCATATTAATCTTGAACCTTACTCTTCCACTTTCTTTGTTAGGGACCTATATTATTTGTTGCACTTCACCCCTAGGGCTGCCGAACGGACAGTATCATGTGCAAACCGAAGCTTGTTGAGGTATTCGCCATTTATGCTCACCCCTAAGCATTCCCATTCCAATGCGAGAGCATTGTATGCATGTAATGCATGTATGTCTGCAAGAGCAGGATGGGTGCCGAGTGAGCTCCTGAGCAATACTTTGCAATGTTCTAAACGCACTTTATATCCTGGATCTAGGACCCCAAAGAAGGGCGACGTAATGATAACGCATTTTATTTATTTGTTTGTTTATACAGTACTGGTAGCCTCCAGATGAGCCTGTAAGCAAGAGTGGGTGACATACAAAAAATCACCGCATATCCACGACGCGAATGATGAGTGGGCGAAGCACCGGGGGATCATTCGGCTAAACTAGAGGTACGGACGAGAGAGAAAGAGAGCGCGCGTCGGGAACGAACGCTCTTGTGCACCGCAGCGCCCCTAGCTACGAAGAGAGAGAGCGTCGGGAATGAACGCTGATGATGATGATGATGATGATGATGATGATGATGATGATGATGATGATTTATAGGCATCCGCTTTGAAACGGGGTGGCGACAACTAGTCACCTAGCCTGCTTGATTTAATCAGGTATACTATACGTGTTCTTTATCTAGCATTTTTGTATACCTCTCATTATTATTTTTCTTTTTCACGAATTTACCTTGTACCGTTGCCTATGATTTTAAGAGATCAGGTCGTATCCATCGTTTCCCTGCTTTTTTCCACCAGTACTCTAATGGTCTCTTGCTTATCTCTACGGCTGATCTGTTGATGTTTCCTTCCACTTTAAACCCAAGCTCTTCTGGGAGTTGCACGTTACCTACGGTTCTCGCTGGGTGGATCCCGTCGCATTCCATTAGGTTGTGCTGAGTGGTCTCTGGATCTTTACTACAGCATACACATGCCTCATCTAGTTCCGAATATGTGCTCCGGTATGTTTTGGTCTTTAGGCAACCGGCTCGAGCCTCAAATAGCAAGGCACTGCCCTTTGTGTTATCGTACAGATTTTCCCTTCTAATTTCTTCTCATTCTTGTGAATCTGCATGGCCCTTTTTGTTTCCATTCTTTGCATCCAATTCACGGTCTCTATTTCTCTCACTTTCTTTCTGATGACTCCTGGTTGTCTATTTACAGTTTCGGTTATCCTGTACTTGGTTGCCAACTTCCTTGACCTCTTCCTCCATTCTGTGTCCACGCTTTTCATGTAGAGATACTTGTGCACTTTAGCCGCCCATTTATTTTCATCCATGTTCCTGAGCCTTTCTTCAAAAATAATTTTGCTCTGTGCTTCTCTGACTTCAAAAGAGGGCTAACCCATGTCACCCTGCACTGCCTCATTTGTGGTATTACCGTGGGCTTCCAAAACAAACCGGCCTACTGATCTTTGGTTAACTTCCAAACCCTACAAGATATCCGATTTTAAGTATAGAATGGCATTTGCTAATGTTAACGCTGGCACCATTACTCCTTTCCAGATTCCACGCACCACCTCATACTTATTGTGGGCCCACAGTGCTCTGTGTTTCATTATTGCTGCATTCCGCTTCCCCTTTATTTTCAGATTATTTTGGTGGTTGCTTGAGTAATTCATTGCTTCGTTTATGTGTTCGCCGACGTACTTACATTGCTTCACTATGGGTATTACTTGCTGTTAAATTGACACCACGAAGTTACTCGTCTCTTCATTAAAGATCATAATTGCTGATTTCTCTGTGCTAAACTTAAGGCCTAGATTTGTCGCTGCGTTCCCACAGATATTCGCAAGTATCTGTAAATCTTTTTTATGGCCCGCTAGTAGCACAATGTCGTCTGCGTACATCAGTCCAGGGACCTTCTGTTTCACCATTTGTCCATTACGCATGTAGGATAAATCATCGCAGTTTTCCAGTCGTCTTTCTATACCCTCGACGTAAAGCGTGAGCAACAATGGTGACAGAGGGCAGCCTTGCTTCGATCCTTGGTGAATTCCCACCATTTAATTTCCTTTTCGACCTTCCCATACCACTTGTACTTGGTTGTCTCTATATATCTCCCTCAGCAGCTCCACGAAATCGTCGTCTATGCCTTCGTATTGAAGAATATCCCACAACAATTCCCTGTCTACGTTGCCATAAGCTCCTTTAATATCTAGAAATGCTATGGTGAGGTCTCCTACAAAGACCCACTTAGTACTTTTCACGAAATCACCTCACACTATAGGGACGGCAGGAGGTTTTTTCCTCCCCCCCATCAGAAGCTGAACCGAGCTCAGGCCGTCACATTAAGAATATTTCAAACTAAATCTTATCCTACACCTTTTGTGCTTAGCTAAATTGACCAGGAGTTTCCCGCGGAATGTAAAAGTTGTGGATACACTCCGTGTCTATTTGATCATATGTTCTGGCTGTGCCCAACCAAAGGGCTTCGGACCTCCACAGTGAGGAGGACTGGAGTCGACGCATATCCAGCGAAGTCCTCCAAGATCAACTCCTGGCCGTCTGGAGAGCTCACGACATCGGGAAATCCTTTGGCCTACCGGTGCCTACATGGGCGGATCCACGACTTAGCCTGGGGGCTTTTTCCCTCGGGCCCTAGTTTCTCTGGACCAAAATAAAGTTCTTGCCATGCCATGTCTCTGGGCTGAGAGTGCGATTGAAGACGAGTACTGGTATTTGCTAAGTAGCGGTACTGCGCGGACAATGAGGCAAGTCTTGATAAGTGCTGCAATCTTTTCTTCCGCTTCAATAAGCATACTTATGCCTGATTCGAGTATGGCCCTATTCGCTTCTTACGCGCATAACTCGACGTAGCACGCGGAATTGAGGAGAAATGGACCGCTCGCCGAATGAATGCGCTGGCGACAAGTTGGCAGCTGAGTAGCTGAGTGTTTTGAGACCTTTCTTGATTAAAACAGATATGAGTACAACAATAGTTATTGTGTCACAACGCTCAAAGTGTATTTGCTGGTCCCAAAGGTGGTGCATTGGTGTCTGTTGGTTTTCTTTTTTTTTTCATACTTGGACGAAGGCCGGAGCTCCCGAAATGAGTCCACAGGTCAAGGCTTTCCTCGCGAAGCGGTATTCTGATTTCGTCTTAAGTATTAGGCGCTTCTTCTTTTTATTTCCCAGATACTGGCATGTGTCCTTTTTTTACTACCTTTGTTGTCGTTTCAGCGCTACTAGGTCTTGCGTCATACCTTACCGATTTGCGCAAACGCACATCTAGTTAGCTATATCTCTTTCTTTGTTGATCCTTACTTTTATAGAAAAAAAAGGACACGGTTCTTACCACCTGCAGCAGTTGCATGGAACTCTTGAGAGTTGCTGAACAATGAGAACAAATGATCTCGTATTAACGCACAAGTTGCGGTGCTTTGGGCTACGCCGTTAGCCAAAGCAAACTGGTGCCTGTGAAACGAATGTGTGTGTTTGTGTGTGCGTGTTCATGCGTGCGTGCGTGTGTATGCGCGCGTGTACGTGTGTATACATGTGTGCGCATGTGGATGGTCTTAGCTTCTTCCACGCTTTTCGGTTTGTTCACCAGTTGACAAGTAGCCGCGACGTCGTCTAAATGCACCAACGTCTCATTTTATTGATATAGGAATATATAATGACTAGTGCAAAGTAAATAAATAAAAGAAATTGCTGTTTTGATGTGCTGCTTTAAAAACATAGTGGTCTAGACGTCGGGAGGTGTACCCTTTCTGAACTATTCTGTCTTCGTTGGGCGAGCAAAAGAGCGCCCTCAGTGACTCGACCGTTTTGCAAGCGCAAATAAATAATTGCCCAGAATTGGAGGACATATACTTGGATGGATGGATAAGTACTTAAACATGGAGTTGAGGTGCTTGACTGGGATATTTTACTCATAGAAGTAACAAAGTGACGGAACTTTTTTTGAAAGAACACGCTGATCCGGCGCATATGTGGGAATTGGTTATAAGCGAAGCTTTCTTAGACTTCTCTTCAAATGTCTGCACTTCGTTTTCACCACTTTTGTGTAGTTAAACAATCGTAGCTCAATGCACGCTCTCGTCCCATTTTGAGCACTTAAATTGTTTCTACACATTCGGCAGCTTCTACTGCTGACTTCACGCCCGTGTGCTTGCGTTGTAGTGCACGTTAAAGAACCCCAGGTGGCCAAAATTAATCCGGAGCCCTCCACCACGGCGTGCCTCATAATCAGAACTGGTTTTGGCACGTAAAACCCCACAAAGAATTGCTGACTTCTTCGCTTTTGTGTAGCCGACTTCCGCAAGTTTCGATTGCCAACTTCTCCACTTGCTAACTTCTCCAATGCTTGCCTCTTGTTCTGCTTGTCTATTCGAACACTTACCCAGTGGCACACGCTCCTTCTGGATGATTTGCCAATGATTTTCACATACACATTGTTAAATGCCCAGCCGCCCAAGTTGTGTAATCGGCAAGGCAGCAGTAGCCAGCATCCGCAAAGTGGGGGGAAGACGCAAGAAAAGCTTCGTTCGAATTGAGAGCTTTAGAATTGGGGACCCATGACGCTGGGTCCCCAAGCCGCGTTGGGTAGACTGCTCTTAGGTTTAGAGGGTTTGAGAATTGGGTCAAACGCAGGCAGCGTTGGGTCGAGCACTGGGGACACCGCAGGGGAAAAAAGAGAAAGGTGCTTGAAGGCACAAAAGAAGAAAAGCTTTTCTTACAAGTGAAAACGAACAGAATACATTTTCGAACAAAAAACGCAAACAACAAAACGTAATAAACGTAATCACTGTGTTAGTACTACGAATTAAGTATGCTGTCTTAACCCAAGACTGCCTGGGGACCCACGCTATTTTTCGATTTCTCGGTCTCGGGTCAACGCGAACACAATAACCTTAGACTGGCTTTGGTTCTGCGGATGCGCACTTGCGGCCCGCAATTTTCTGGTGTACCCAAGGCGCTTGGTCCCCACTTTTACAATTATCGAATGTCGCGATACCATAGTGTACAAAAAGATTCTGGAGTGTTAAGTGCCAAAACTATGATAAGATTACGAGGCACGCCGTAGTAGGGGACTCCGAAATGAGTTTGATCACCCGGGATTCCTTCACGTGCACCTAAATGTAAGTATATGAGTGTTTTTGCATTTCGAACCCACTGACCTCGAGCTCAGCAGCGCAACGCCAGTCACTGGGCTACAGCTGCGGGTGACACCATAGTTAAATGTGAGCAGATAAGAGAAGAATAACTTTTATTTGTGCAAATATTTCTTCACCTGTTTGAAGGTAACCTTCATAACGTGCGCAACAGTGCCGAGTCATTGGCAATGAGATGCTTCTGACTCGTCTAGAAATTGGGAGATAAAGTACAGTCAAGGTATTTCAAACTGCGCAGGAAAGTAAGTGTTTCGATAAAGTTGTGAAGGCACGGTTTTCAAGTATAAGCGCACGCCATTGCACTGTGATTGAAGTGCTACAGACACCAAAGAGCACTGCTGCCCAACAACTCAGCGTAACAGAGGCGTCACAGCTGGAAATGCAGTTGGTGTTTGTTGTTGCGTATGCAGCGGAAGGTTTTTAGGGCTCGTACTGTCGGAAAATCTAGCGCATGCGTCAATTAAAAAAACTTGTTCTACGCATCACGCTGGTAATACTGCGTTTCTGCAGACCGGTCGTGCAGCGAAAACGGGGTCGCCTTTTTCATTTGATCTCTTCAGACACCAGTTATTATGGTCGTCTTAGCCATTGTAGCGTTGTAAAGAAAGGTCGGCGACATTAGAGCACGAGCGCTGCTATTTTGACAAAAGGGCGCGAACTAAATTATAAAGTAATATTTAGGAATATATATTCTGGTTTTTGCTATGAACCATGGGTTACGCTTCCCAAATAACGGCGCAATATTTTCACAGCTAAAGGACGCACGAATTGCGAGCGCGTGAAGCAAATTTAGGTTCACGTCTAAATTGAACCTGTTCGAAATGTTCATTATAACTTCTGCTAATACATTGGAGTTACTCTGGAGGTCATAGAGGAAGGTGTCTCTCCCCTGAAAGAAGAGCAGTGCTATTGCTAGTTGTAGACGGAGGTAATTATTAAGCGATGCAGTAACAGCTCTAATGGAACAAATATCTGAGGGGACGCAGAGTGATAAAAATAATTAATTCTGGGATTTTACGTGTTAAAACCACCATATGGTTACAAGGCACGCCGTAGTGGGGGACTGCGGAATAATTTTGACTACCTGGAATACTTTAACGTGCCCCTAATGCACGGCACACGGGCGTTTTTGCATTTCATCCCGATCGAAATGGCCGTGACGGCTTTACCTGCCTTAATTGAAGAGTGAATATTCAGACGTGCTTACGCGATCTATATCATCAATCGTCGCGTTAGCTCGGTGGCTATGCCATCCGGCTGCTGAACGTAAGATCGCGGGTGCGAATCCGAGCCGCGGCTGTCGCATGCCGATAGAGGCGAAATGCACAAACGCTCGTGAGCCGTGCTTTGCGTACCCTTTAAAGACCCCCCCCCCCCCCCCGGGGCGGGGGGGGGGGGGGGGCATAAAATCCTCCCGCAGCCCTCGACTACAGCGTCCCTCAGTGTGCAGCTTCTTACCACTAAACCATGTAATTTCCAATTTATCTTCGTGATCACAAACATGACAACTTAAAAACTGTGAAAAGCGAAATCACGCGGCTCATCGATGTCACAGGATTTCTGAAACGCTACGGGTCACCATGCAATGCACGGCGCCCGACACTTGTTCGCTGGAACCCCGCCTCGTAGTCGTCCGGCCGCTCGCTTATGTCTCGCACCTCGTCGAATTACACCCATCACGCCAGCTGCCGAACAGGCCAGGTGCGACGCACATGTGACATAAACGAGCGGCGCGCAGCATACTTTCTCGATTTATTATTCAAACCTGTCCCGAAATATCTCGCCTGTCTTTTCTCTCCTACGTCATTACACACGCGCTGGTCGCAAACGTCGATAACGAACGCGCAACCCATCAATGATATAACCCCTCTCTTCCCCTAAAACACAAACACACACGCACGCAAACAAACACAAACACATACACGCTCAAAGACGGATTTGCTTTTGTGGGACGCTCACCTCTTTCAGGTTGGGCCACCGGTCCGGAGTCACGTGAGCATGCAGGTCGATCTTGGGTGTTGACGCTGTTGACGGCGCACTCATGTCGGTGGTTTGTTAGTCAGCCCGTGGTTTCAGTTCCACTCTCCGTTAGGCCGTATTATACTGCGCGGCGTTCGTCCGCACCACAGACCCGCGCAGCGCTGTCAGCTTGCGGGCGACGGATAAGCAAAAACCTCCTTGTTTCGGCGCTTATAGAGACAAGGCTGCTGATAGCGCGAGGGTGGGCCGTTCGTGCTGACGCCTTTACGGCATGTCCGACGCGTCCCACATTTCCGCTCTGTCCTTCCCCCGTGCTCGTCCTCGCGTATTGCGGCGGAGGCACCGTCGTAAAACGAAGAGATGAGCTCTCTAAGGAAACTGGAAGAGCAGCGGGTGTTTATCTGCCGGACAGTGCAGAGGATCAATCTTTGAAGCAAGATCGTCGGATTTCGATCCGATTTCCGAGATGCGTGGTTTTATGCGCCAGTTTCCGCCCGCTCTTAACACTGGCATGGCGATGCGAAAGGGGTAATAAGGTCATTGCGGTTTTCTAGCTTTCCTTATCAGGTGACATTCCGCGGACCAGTAAGTACAGAAAGGCGAAAAATGAGTACGTCATCAGAACATACTCCGATACATATAAATGCTTGCGCATAAGGAAAATTGGTGACATATAGTTGTACAACACTTTCCTTAGGATAGGGTTCTAACAAAACATTAACCATAGACATTCAGTTAGTCTGAAAATTTAATGAACGATGCAAATAATCCCCGAATATTGATCTATCGCTGTTGACCTAATGGGTTGGAAGTTTTTACTGCACTTTGTGGAAAGAAAATGGCCGACGTTTGCGCAGATTTATATGCTTTGTATCCTGAAGGACGCCGTCACTCCGTCCTCGTTCGATCCGCGAAGCTTCTCCAGGCACTGAAAAGAATTCGTAAAAGATTTATTTGAATACTTGCGAGGGCTCGGCTCGACATAAACCTACACTACGGTGGGAGATTGCACAGGCGCGGCCGATCGATGCACTGTTACTGAGGATACCAGGAAGGCTGCTAAACTCCGGGTGGACCTGCACGCTTCACTAATGAAATAAAGGACTGCGCTGGCCACGTGGGCTCCCGGCGGCTGTGAACGCGACACTGCGACGGCGGACTCCGAAGCATCGCGTACGAACGACGCCGTGGCACAGGTGTTCGGAAACGAGATTTCCGCCTTGCACTGCGACGCACAAAACTAACAGCGCCTATACTCTGTTTCAGTAGTTCCGTGCAGCACTGTGGAAGGCACAAGGCTCTTCGACCAATCAGGAGCGCGAACACACATTAAATGTGTCCTTCCGCGCCCTATCGTCTGCTAGCGGCGAGCACTGCAGCGCAGAAGCAGCGTGAGCATCTCCGAAGACTGATCCCCTTACCAATCTCTCTCGACGTGGTGCAACGCTACGCTAGTCGTATTTGGTGAATCGTGGCGTCCAAGTGAAATTATTAGCCTTTATTAATATCGTATAGGTTACGGACGCATGCAGTGTTCTCGCTGGGCGTGCAGAATCGCAGTGCGCATACCTGCCATACTTGCACTCCTGTGGCTCGGGTTTCGGCGGCTCAAGCTCATTGCGACGCGACGAGTGACCTTGCGAGACATGGCGAGGCTTTGGCTCTCAAACGAAGCAAGATGACCTAAAAAAATCGCAGCTTTAACATGCAAAGAAGCCTTCAAGCAAACATGTTCCGACTAGACCACTTGTTCAGGCCATTAAAACAAGCAACGGATTCCGAACACTGGCACATCTCTCTTCGCAGGAATCTGCTTTTGATGCTCCCGTAGCCTTGGCTCTGCTGCACTGAACTGCTGAAACAGAGTATAGTGCTCTCAGGCGTGGGAAGTAGAATCAGAGTTTAATGAAATCCTTCTCACCAAGTTCTTTTCATGAGTGTCTGGGCGGCCGATTTGTAATTAGAATTATAACACCTTAGCTTTAATGTGCAGGCACAGGGAAACACTCCCCGCTATGCAGTTCCGATCGGAATATACTTGCCGCGTGAGTTTGAATGAGTGCGCCAAGAGCTTTTGCGGTAAGTTGTCCGTATAAGCGTTGTTCACGTTTGAGCGGGTCTTTTTTTCAAACGAAAGCAGTTAGAATTTCAGGAGTTCCGAAACTAAGTCTTCGTCTAAGTATACTTTTCTTACACCTTTTGACACCACTTAGGCCGACTCTTACGCAGTAGACGAAACCTAGCTGCCGAGGCAGTCATCACAGATTTAGAGTGGCAGGAGGATGGGTGCGTATGGCTCATTCGTCACTTGAAACGTACCCTTTAATTTCTGACAGCTTGCGTACACTTTGTATCCCATATGGGACACAAGGTGTACACAAGCAGAAATGGGACGCCTTTTGTGTCCCATTTTCTGCTTGCGGTAATAGTAAATCTCCATATGGGCGCACGTTTCGTTCGCTAAAGTTTTTCTTATACATGCCTGTCATGCAGCCCCGACACACGGTTTGTCTGAACGACATCACGAACGGCTGCGCATATACGTACTCGCATATTGCACTGTGCCATGCTACCAGCACCTTAAAGAGTGATAACGATACATCCAATATATATATATATATATATATATATATATATATATATATATATAGAGAGAGAGAGAGAGAGAGCCCTTCTTCACCTATAGTGCCTTTTATAGGGGAACATATCAGTGATACTCTAAGGATCCGTGTAGATGTCCAAATTCACGTTCCTAGCTGGAGAGAGGTGTCGTAGCTAGCCTGTCCCATATGAAAAAACAAGAAGTTTATTTCCCGTGACTTTTACGAAGACCACATTACAAAAGTCAGCGTGGCGTGTGGCGCCAAGGGCATTATGGGAACTCTGAGGGTCAGTTTCGTATCTGGAGGCCATGCGATGGCTGCGTCCTCCGAGATTGCACACGCTGGCAGGTTTTGCTCCGGCCATCCATTCGGTGCGCTCCGCGCATAAGTGAAATGCAGGGCTCGCGCCCTGCGGCCATGAGATGGCGTAGTTAGCTGAGAGCTCTTAAAGCCCGCTGCTGAAGCGGCCGTAGAAGACCGACCATGCGCGATCCTCAATGTGCGCATTGCGTCTCTTTTCACGTTTTGGCGATGAATTGTACTGGATATATCCCAAACAATTTTCCAGCTCTGCCTCGTGCTTTGCCTCAAACATTTTGCCATCTCAACCGTCTGGTCCTTTTGTGCCTTCATTTTATCCTGTTGTAATTAAGGAAAGACGAAGAAGCAGCCAAGCAAGCAAACCAACCAGTGTGAAGAAGAAACAGTGTGAAGAGGCTTGTTCTTCTGGAACGGGAAGCTGTACGCCTGTGCCTTGGTTTGCCAAAGTTCGTTGCCAACAACGTATTATACCTAGAAACACATTTGCCATCTCTTTTGTGCAGATTTCGGTTATTAATGGTTCAAACATTCTTAAATATGTATAAATTCCCTTAAAATTAGGAAACATTTTCACTTCTCATCCTGGAATATTTTTTTAATCTTCCTGGCCTCGGTTCTACACTCCTCAGGTCGTCTTCGTGCAGGCACTAGTTGGTGCCTTAGATGTACGATTATGTGAGATCCCTCCTATTTGCAGTGAGAGACAAAATCTCCAATTTATTTTCGACGACTTTGTGAGATTACTGCTCGCATAAGCGATTACACGTTCCGTCCCGTCTTGCCACTCAACAAGAACGGCTCCGAGAACAATGTTGCTGGCGTCCGTATGGATTTCAGTTTCAGCATCATCGTCAAAATTTGCGAGCACCGGAGCTATTTGCAGTCGTTTGCGTAATTCTGTGAACACCTGTTCTTGTTCTTCCGTTCACAGAAAGGCCACATCGTGGTGTGTTAATCTCGTCAAAGGCTCAGCGATTTTTGAGAAACCTTCAACGAAACGACGGTAGTAGGCGCAGAGTCCTAAAAACCTCTGAACAGCCTTCTTATCTGTAGGACGAGGGAACTCAGCAACGGCAGCCAACTTCTCAGGATCTGGCCGAACGCCCTGGGGGCTGACCACGTGTCCCAGAAACTTGAGTTCCTGAAAACCAAGGTGGCATTTTTCAGGCTTGATGGTGAGGTTTGCCTTGCGGATAGCATCAAGAACAGTCTTCAGCCGTGCCAGGTGTTCATCGAACGTGCTTGAAAACACAACGACGTCGTCCAGGTAGACGAGGCATGTCTGCCACTTCAGTTCAGCGAGTACAGTGTCCATCATTCGCTGGAATGGGGCGGGAGAGGAACACATGCCGAATGGGAGGACTTTAAACTCGTATAGCCCGTCAGGTGTCACGAATGCAGTCTTCTCGCGGTCGCGCTCGTCGACTTCGATCTGCCAGCACCCTGACTTAAGGTCTAACGAGGTAAAGGACTGGGCATGACGTAGACGGTCCAAGGCGTCGTCAATCCTTGGCAGGGCGTAAACATCGCGCTTGGTTACTTTGTTAAGCCGTCTGTGGTCGACACAGAAACGTGGTGTATTGTCCTCCTTTTTTACCAGAACGACGGGGGACGCCCACGGGCTTGTCGATAGCTGATTCACATCATCGTTCAGCATTTCTTTACCCTGGCGTTTAATCGCCTCTCTTTCCATTGGCGACGCGCGATATGGATGCTGGCGAACTGGGCGCGCCGATTCCTCTGTGAAAATACGGTGTTTCGAAACGGAGGTGCGCTGAACTTTAGATTCTGTAGAGAAGCAGCTAGAGAAATCATTCACGAGGCTTAATAGTCGTTGCTTCTGTTGTTCCGACAAACCGGCATTAATGTGAATGCGGCTGCTAAGCGTGGTAGCATCTGTCAGGTCCGGTGAAGTGACCTCTAAAGTGCCGACGTCGGAGAAGTCCGCAATTTCGTTGAGAAAGGCGACAGCCGTGCCTTGAGGGACGTGCTGAAACTCGTTGCTGAAGTTCGTCAGAAGAACTAGTGACCGTTTGCTCTGCAACTGAACAAGGCCTCGAGCTATACAGATATACCGTTCGAGCAGCAATGGAATGTTTGCCTCGGCAATGCCCTCATTGCCGTCGAACGCGTCGCAGGTTACAAGGGCTAATACGCTACTCCTCGGTGGTAACGTAACGTTGTCGTCGACGATGCGCAAGGCGTTGTCATGAGTGTCGTACTTGTTGCTTGCTATGGCATGCGCCGTCGAAAACGTTACCCGCGACTCTTGCAAATTAATGATGGCTCCATTAGCCTGCAGGAAGTCCATTCCAAGGATCAACTCTCTCGAACAACTCGGCAGCATGATGAAATCTCCGACGTACGTAAAGCCGCGAATATTCACTCGTGCCGTACACCTGCCCACGGGATATAAGAGGTGCCCTCCGGCAGTACGGACCTGCGACCCAGTCCACTGCGTGTAAACTTTTTTCAGTTTAGCGACAAATTCTCGGCTCATAACAGAGGTGTCCGCGCCAGTGTCGACTAAAGCTGTGACTTCTTCGTCGTCTATGCTGACTGGTATATCCGATGTTACGACGTGCCTTGGATTGCCTGAGTGCGTTTGAACGTCGGTCTGTTGTCATCGCTGTCGTCGCTTGCGTCGTAATGGAGGATATTCGGTACACTCGGCGTCAGCGGCCTCACCTCCTGAGGTCGCTGAACTCAGTTTTCCCGGTTTGCAGGGCTGGGCGAACGGCGCCTATAGGGGCGTCTCGACGGAAGGCAGGACTTGGCGACCGGTATCGTGATGGAGCCGGTGACGAAGAGCGAGGCTCGTGTCTTGGCTGTTCGAAGAAATTGGGACGACTGGCCAGGAAGCTCTCGATCTCCAACGGACGCTCACCAGGTCATGGACGCGGCGCATTCGGAGAGAACCCACGGAGACCCACGCGTCGGTAGGGACACGTCCTGTAGATATGGCCGGCTTCACCGCAATGAAAACAGAGCGGACTGTGATCAGGAGCGCGCCAGGACATCACTCTTTCTTGGCCTGGACTCGTTGATAAACGGCGTATTACGACGGCTGAACCCGACTTCTGTCTGTTCCGGGGTGCGCACGACGTTTGAGGTGTTATACAGCGAGGGACGTCGTACGGCTTCCGCATAAGTCATCCGAACTTGCTCCTGCGGCTGTGGTGCCCCAAAGCGTTCAGGTGTCTGATGTCGTCTCGCACCATCTCCGCCACAGAAAGTCGCGCGACCGGGGACTCGACCGCCTGCATTTTTTGGAGCTCTTCTCTTATGACCACTCTTATTAATTCTCTCAGGTCGCTGACGTCACTTCCCAGTGTCACGTTAGGGACGCCACGCGAAATTGCAGTCACGTTTCGATTGTACTGCCTGGCGCGCTGTTGTAGTGCCCTTTCCATTGCACTGGCTTCAGCGAGAAAGGCCGCAAGTGTAGGCTCAGGTGGGTTGCGGATAAGGTCGGCAAAAATTTCCTGCTTTACGCCTCGCATTAGGTGTCGAACTTTTTTGTCTTCGGGCATTGAAGCGTCTGCACGTCTGAAGAGCCGAGCCATATCTTCAATGTACGTCGTGAAGCTCTCATTAGGGGCTTGAATTCTTGCCTGCATAGCCAACTCCGCTCTCTCCTTTCTGTCGGCGCTGGTGTGGGCGGCAACTAACTGCCGACGAAATTCGTCCCACGATGTCAGTGTCGCCTCGTGGTTTTCGAACCACGTCTTTGCGGAGTCCACGAGAGCGAAGTACACATAACGCAGCGTGCGCTCGTTGGTACCAATGTTGGAATTTGGCGACCTTTCGG
>NC_051155.1:64426093-64575033 GCF_013339745.2 Dermacentor silvarum | reverse complement strand
AAACCACTCTTAATCTACGCTTTATAAGGCATCAGCCTAACTATTTACTTGGGAGGCTTGCGAGCCGCTGTCGGAAGTGCGCGTGTGATCACGTGCTCCCTACCGGGTCCAGGATCGCTTGTGACCAGCGCCGTGGTAGGCCATCTTGTTTTATTACATGTTTTTGGTACATTTGTCGCGTTTTCCTTTGTACTCATACTACGTTGCCGAGTTTGCGTCAAGTTCAATAAATGTTATTTTCTTTAGTGCGCAACTTTTTCTTGCTCTTGGAGGGCTGCTCACGAAATTTTCTAGGAGGAAACCCGCTTCAAGCAATATTTAACTAATGTGAAAATATTGTGTCGCACAGTCTCATATCCATAGCAGAGGATTGGTAACGAGTAGACACACACCCAGTGGTACATACCGATTGGTTAAATGAAAGAAAATAAACTAAATTGAACAATTCGTTGAGTTATATGCGCTGTTTCATTAGTGGTTGGTGCGCTTTAGAAATACATATGAGCAGATATTTTATGTATACGTATTTTTATTACACAGAGAACTGCGCTTCTATGGTATTACTTTGTCGGTCCGCACAGAAAGGTTATACCAGGCTGCTTGCTGGTATTTGAATTAGGCACACATTTAAGCTTTTTATATATATCAACTATTACACCTGCCGAGATACCGACTGACCCTGCCGCAGACAGCACCAACAGCAGCCACGCCAAACGCGGGAGGGTAGTCAAAGAACACTTCGCTTAAAAAAGAGAAGGAGAAAAGTGGCGGTCCTGTACTTGCGGACGCACCTGTTCTATCCATGTCGGCATCCTGTCGTCGATGTCCCAGCAGTTGGGCTCGATGCGCCTGAAGAACCGGCCATCGTCGTAGCTAAGCACGGCACTCTTCTCGCCCTCGTGCTTAATCTCGAGCCAGCCGCCGTATCCATACCGCTGGGAGCCAGGAGAGCAGAGCACACCGTTAACTATGTCATGTTGTGTACACTCGCACGGAAAGACTTCAAAACTTAATGTCAGCGATCCTTTTTTGTGATCGAAAGCGTCAAATGGTCCATTGAGCGAAAAAATAGTCGTCTGTCGTCCGTAGCAGCAGCGAAACGGCTGGTAAATTCCCATTGGCTGCGACGCCACGTCACGAGCCGAGGCGCAAGCCTCGGTAAGATCAAATCAAAACGCGCCAAGCGTCCCAGCGCGCTCGGTTTCCCGCGATGAGCTCGTAACTCGAAGGACCGCTCAGCGGCGTTCAATTGGACTATAATGTTTTCGCATTCATAACTCATGAGAAGTACTTAGGTGTCCTCAATTTTTTTTTTTATCCATGGAGAATTTTGTCCGCGACAATGTAGATGAACAACGCTCCTTGATGTGCCTCAACAAAATTTGTCAGTTTGTTTAGCGTGAAATTACGTTAGTGTTCAGCCCGTGTCCATCATTGTCGGCGGTATTTCAGTTACGTTGCAAAAGTTACTTCAAAGCGTAACATTACATATGTATACAACCGTGATCCATCATGCTCATTGTAATACTGCGGTAATTTCTCATTGTTTTAATGGTTGCTTTAAGCATAGATCTCACTCATGAGTCAACTCACTCAGACTAACCCAAGCTCAGTACTACCAGTTAGCCCGGCCGAGTAGAATTTTGGTGAGTCTAAGTCCGGGCGAGGGCCCGTCTGAGTGCAGTTTAGTGAGTCTGGGTCCGAGTGAGCGCTAAGCAAAAAAAAAAAAATTCATTCTGTGAGTGAGTGAATTTAGTCTCCTTGCCGACCTATGCTTTTAAGTAGGTTAAAGCTTGCTTTATGTAAAGTCTTCCAGCTAACTGCTCTATAAATGGCTAATGACCCTAAAAAGCTAGCATTAAACTTATTTTCCTTATTTGTGCACACTTATTTGAGCACTATTGGAGCTTTCGGACACGGTTATCATTGCATATATAAAACCTCCAATTAAGCTTAAATGCACAAACATACGATTGGCGAATGGGCATTTTGCTGTGCGGCTAGGTTAACCCAACCTAGCTATCCGTATAGTTCGTTTTATGAGCATTGATACTGACTTGCGCATCAGAAAAGATCAACAGTTATTCCGCATTTTATTCTCGTCCACAGCCTGCCACTTCCTCCCAAACACACGTACAGACTCATAAACGATGCACACGCAAACCTCAACTTTGCGAATACATTGTACCTGTCATTGGTTGCTAGGTCTTCATGAAAGGTGTGTGTGTGTGGGGGGGGGGGGGGGGATAGCTACATGTGGCCAGCAATTCCCACACCTGTCAGCGAGTTGACGTGCCTGGACAGGACGGCCGCGCCATGATCGCGCATGCTTCAGTCGACAATTCCCTTCGGCTATCGAGCCAGAGTGCTCCCAGGAAGCAAACCGAGAGGGTTGGCCTTCGCCTTTGCTCTTCGTTGCGAGCAGCTTGTGGAGCTGAGCGGTTCTGAACCATCCTGAACCTACCCGACCACGCAGGCGACCTCTGCGTGGCGCAGAGGCGTTAGTGAACTAATTGGATTTCTCAAAGTAAAATGCGTCAGAAAAATCGTAAAGTACGACTTACAACCTACAGACATGATATCATCGGATTGTAATTTCAATGTACGAGAAAACATAGTTCTGTTACACGGAAACTCAAACGCAGACCCCTTTCCCAGCATTTCTACCATTCATACAGCGGCGCTCCCAGGTCGGTTCCTTGCACATTTTAGTAGCGGTGTAATTAAACGCTTTGTTTTTGTTCTACCTTGGCTTGTCGCTGCCTGGGCCCTGTACGCTGATTGGCGTGTTCAAGCTCCAGGCCGCTTGGCCAGTGTACGCGAGGGACCAGATTTAGGCGTACGTGAAATAACCACATGCAGTCATAAAATCAACCTGGAGCCCTCCTGTAAAGCATCACTCGTAGTCCTGGGGATGCTTTTAGCCGTTAAACCTCACGAATCCGTCAGACCATCATTTCCCGCATGCTGGCTGAACAGTGGGAATGGCATCGTCAGCTTCTTCCACCGTGCTTAACCTGCTGTACACGTTTGCTTATTTAAAGTGAACTTATTTTCGTCATTATTTGTTGATCGATGTTCTTTTCATGTTTTGTGCCGAGCGTATACAAACAGCGAAAATTCGTTTCCTTGGTGTCAACAAAGTTCACTCGCGGAAGACTTGATGAATGAGGGAGAGAAAAAAAAGGGCAGAACCCACGCGCTGCGGGAATCTGTGTAATATGAAGCACTTATCAGGAATCTGGCTATTTAGGATTGTTCGGCATTCTGCAAAACAATGCTAGGTGAACCAACGTGTTCCTGAAACTTTAGTAGTTGCGAGTGTGGGTCGCGAGCATACCGACAACCACGTTGTAGACGATCGTATGACAGCAGTAGCATGATTTCTACGCTGGCTGGTTGACGCGAGTTTACACGACCATTGTTGCGCTTTACATAGGTACTGTACGAACGTAAGCGAGAGAAACGCGGATTGTGACGTCATCAGCGACTACGTGTTCTACATATGTAGAAATGGCTATTTCATGTGTGTGTATTAATACAACGATGGCATTTGTACTTCGGCGAAGAAATGTTCAACCTTGATTAACTTGCAATCATGTTCAATCATGAAGTCCGTACAGGGCAATCATGAATCTGGGCAATCATGAAGTCCGTACAGCGTCACGCAGTTTCTACGTAGCGTAAGCCGCTACGAGGAAATTACTTGGCAAACTGGGCAAGTAGCGGTGACAGCGCAGTCTAATACTGCGCCTTAAAGCGCGAGATGTTGCAACGAAAGAAGACGGCAAAGTTGCATGGGGTTCACCTGCCTAGTGTTTCAAAGAGCTGGCTGGCTTTGGAACGCGGTATGCATGCAAGCAATTGTGGCCTAATGGTTAGAGCAGTCGGCTGCTGCGCTCGACGGCAGAGGTTTGTTTGCGCCATGAGTCTCACATTATTTCATTTTTCTTAATGCGAGGCGAGACCGGAATCCACCTACACCGAAGTGCCAAGACTAAGCCAAAGAATGATTCGCATTAATAAAGTGGGTGTAGAAAGGCGGGGAGGTCAGTCAGACGTAATTCTGGTTGGCTACCCTGCGCGTGGCGAAATAATACGCGGATGAAAGGGGAATTAACGAAGTAAACGCGCACACATTCTAGCGGCGGCAGGCACCATTGCTGAATGTCTTTATGTGGGCCCATACACAATGGGAACTTCAGCGACATAGGTATTGCCGCCTTCGTGGAGTTACTTTGGGAGGCTTGGCGTAGATATACTTTTAGATAGTGGGTGATTGCTTAGTCTGTCAAGTACTGAGCGCATTACTTGCCTCTCAGCAGTAATGATCTGTGAAGACACACGAAATATCTGTGAATAAGGCTGCATGTGTCACATGTGGGGTCAATTTTGATGATGAATGAAATACTCCCTCCATCTTCTCACATCTGCGCATGCGAGCTGTCATTTAAATGCCATGCGCCTAAGGTTCGCTTTGCCATCCAGCGCTTGTTCGCTCGAGACGCCCTGGAAAACTTTTACGCTATGTTCGTTATCTTTACAGCGTGGGCCGCTGGCGATTCCAGTGATTTGACCAAGAACTATGTGTGCGGTTTTGCCCAGCGATAATGTCAAGGCAGGCGCTTGAACTGCGACGTTGCAAAAGCCATTGCATAACCCACGCGAGTGGCGAACTGCTACAGAATCGTATAAATCTACGAGCACAGCGCTTACGCAAGTGTTTGTCGGTCTGGTGGGGCGAAGTTTGCGAGTCGAGAACATATGTTCTCGACTCGCACACTTTGCCTTACGCAGGTCGACGCCTATATAGGCGTCGATCATTCCGGCAAGCTGCTTGCGAATCTGTGAGTAGTGTGCCCCTGCGTCGGAATCGGCTGAAACGCACAGTGTGAGAGGGGTAGGCTAGGCTTCCTGTGTTTATACATGCTAAGGTGTGTAATCTTCAAAATTAAAGTGGTTTGTGCTGATAAATGCAGCAGTTCAATTACTCGGTCCCGCTAAAAACCGGTGGTTCTCTATCAGCATCCTGAGGGAAAACATAGAGAATGAGGTGTAGATGTGTGCTTCTGTTTACCTAGCATGAATTCCATATTTAATTTATTTGCAACTTGCTCGCTATCGCCTCCTGTTCTATTATTATAGGTGTGGCGATGAATTCTGTAGGGACAGAAACCAAGGATTGTCGCGTTCTGCTGTCCGGCTCTACACACAAGCCCGTGAGCAGAAAAAATGAAAAGAACCTTCCACTAATTAGGTTGCGAACAAGTGTTGCACAAGATAAATTGCACCGAACGTTAGAAATGTGTCATAGCAAAAAGAGCTGATTAAAGAGAAACAACGAATGTCGCAGTTTTGCCCCAAGGCCGAAGGCCGAAGCATTGACTGCGACACAAAGCGTTTCAACTCCCCGGACGGTGTTTTAATTATACGTGGGTGCGACGTGTTACCGCGACGCAGCACGCAAGCCAGCTGTTGATGCCCAGACTATAGTGCCTAGAATATACTTACCAGTGTGCCGACCGCGGGCTTTCCGGTGGCACGGAGAATGATGCCTTCCGCCGGCGGCCACCAGACGGCGATAGCCGTACGGACCGTGCTATGCCGAGCGGCGTCTCTAGCCAACGCGCGCGTGTGCGACAGACGCCAATGGGCTGTCCCAGCCCGTTTCGCTCTGCGGAACGTTGGTTGAGGTGCAAAGTGTAATCGAAAGAATATGATTTCGTTGCACTTACAAACGAGCGTACGCACAGTTATCATTACAACGCTACACGATACCGGGTGTTTCTGCGAAAAATGCCAATAAATAAATACGTGGTTTCCGAAGAAGTGTAACCTTTTTCCACAGTAAAGCATTATATGCGAGACATGCCCACAAATGCTAAATTCACACCAAGTTGTAACTAATTACCATAAATGACGGTAATTAAACAGGGCACATTTTCATGGGCGGCGAAACACCGTTGACTAATTTTGAACGAGCGCTCAATGTAGCAATTATTAAAGTGTTTCTCACAAGCGACAGCCGCCAGAGTTAGCCTTCGATCTGCCCTCTTATATTCTTCTCCCACTCGGCAAAACGTTCTGGCCAGTCAACAGGCGCGCTGAATAATGAGACTTGCTTGTTGTTTGAGCGGT
The DNA here is from genome assembly GCF_013339745.2 of Dermacentor silvarum. Lineage (NCBI taxonomy): Eukaryota > Metazoa > Arthropoda > Arachnida > Ixodida > Ixodidae > Dermacentor > Dermacentor silvarum. The sequence goes on along the minus strand of NC_051155.1, from coordinate 64,568,895 downwards.
ATCCAGTTGTACAATATGGGACAAAACAGGTGCTGTGTTTACGCCTCGTTTTCTGCGACGACATCTCGGTTCCGTCCGTGAACAGACACAAGTGCGAACCACGCGCACAGAAAGAAACCCAGCAATGACATGCGGAGGCACCACATGCTACTTGCTCGAAAGCTACAACGCGCCGCAACCGACTGCGCTTACGAACGCGCATCCGAAGTGCACCCAAGTGACGCGTGATGCGCCGCTCGGTTAGCACGGTCCCAAACAGTGTCGCGGTCTGGGGGCCTCCGGTGGAAGGCATCACCGGCGGTGCCAGCGTCTCCCATTGGAAACGCCCGGCGGTCGGCACACTAGTAAGTATATTCTAGGCACTATACCCAGACGGAACGGCACCATGGCGTCTACCCTGTTGATATCGATGTTGATGTGTCACCCTTTAGAACGGGCGGCCGCCGTGATACAGCGTCGCCAGCGGCGCGGGAGCCTCGTACCTCGGTGGTGCACGAGGTGAGACTGGCGGAAACCGTCCACGTTAGTCAGCGCTCAATGAAATCTAACGTCATAACGTTAGTTTACCGTTTACTATACGTTACACTCAGACCAGTGTGTACATACAGAATTCAGCATAAATGTCAGTGTTCCTCAATGTGCGTACGTAGAGCGCTTATGCCAGCAGGGGAACGCAGAACGCTTCTACTGGCTCCGCCACCGAGTCGATTAAGCGGAGCGTTGATAGTGCCTCCTCGGCGCTTCGTCATTTTAGTGCGTTAGCATTCATCAACATAATCATAACAATCACCATCTTGATTCAATGCGCACTGCAGCACCAACGCTTTCCCAGCGATCTCCAATTATCCCAGTCTGGCGCTAGCTGATTCCAACGTGCGTGTGCAAATTTCCGAATTTCATAACCCCGCCTAGTTTTCTGCCGTCCTGGACTGCGCTTCCCTTTTCTTGGTATCCATTATGTTTTAGCTCTATTCTTTAGGTGCGAAGCACCTTATGCGCTCGGGCTGTCGGCGTCTCCTGTCGTCGTCGTCACGGTATAGCAAGAGGCCCGTGCTCGGGCTCGGCATGCGCTCGTACCACTGCTCCCGCGTTCGTCGTCGTCGTCGTCGTCTTCCACAGCTGGCTGCGTTGCCGCTCATCATTCCAGCGTGAAATTTCACTTCTCTTCTGTAATCGTAATGAGGAAGCCGTGTTTACTGGGGTTATGAGCCATTGCCAGTGTGTATGAGCCCATTAGCGGTGCATCACTGCATGCTTCGCACCTCCCCAGGTTTCACGTTAGTGGAGCTACACTTCGCTCAATGGGTCATTTGACACTTACGCATAAAATTTAATTCACTACTCAAACCGAGCCTATGACTTAAATCGTGGCTAAATGTAACAACTAATAAAAACTAAAACAGTCAGAAAGGTGTCAATAATGCCCAAATTGCTGAGGGAGTCAAAGAAAACAATGATGGTTTCGCTAATACTTCATGGTAAAAGACATCATCAAGCCGGAATACAAATTTTTTGTTTTCTCCTAATGTCAACTCGAATATTGGCTACCCTCGTTTGCTTTGTAATCGACACTGATGTATTTCTCTCTCTTAAAAGTTACGTATAATAGTTTTCGTTCCGTCGCGCCTTGCGCGGTCATTAGCTTGTTCTCGAGCTTCTTTGTTAACGTTCAAGTTTTTGCCCCATATCTTAGCACCGGTATATAAGATGCAATGATTGTACATTTTCTATACAACGAAAGTGCTAAGCCCCCAGTCAGGATTTGGTAATGCCTGCCGTATGCACTCCAACCCAATGTTATTCTTCTCTAAATTTCCTTCTCATGATCAGGGTCCCTTGTGAGTAATTAACCCAGATAAACGTACTCCTGCACAGACTCTAGGGGCTGACTGGCGATAATTAATTCTTGTTACTTTGCTAGGATATTGAACATTAACTATGCATTCCACATATTAATCTTGAACTTTACTCTTCCACTTTCTTTGTTAGGGACCTATATTATTTGTTGCACTTCATCCCTAGGGCTGCCGAACAGGACAGTGTCATGTGCAAACCGAAGCTTATTGAGGTATTCGCCATTTATGCTCACCCCTAAGCATTCCCATTCCAATGCGAGAGCATTGTATGCATGTATGCATGTATGTCGGCAAGAGGCAGGATGGGTGCCGAGTGAGCTCCTGAGCAATACTTTGCAATGTTCTAAACGCACTTTATATCCTGGATCAAGGAACCCAAAGAAGGGCGACGTAATGATAAAGCATTTTATTTATTTGTTTGTTTGTACAGTACTGGTAGCCTCCAGATGAGCCTGTAAGCAAGAGTGGGTGACATACAAAAAATCACCGCATATCCACGACGCGAATGATGAGTGGGCGAAGCACCGGGGGATCATGCGGCTAAACTAGAGGTACGGACGAGAGAGAAAGAGAGCGCGCGTCGGGAACGAACGCTCTTGTGCACCGCAGCGCCCCTAGCTACGAAGAGAGAGAGAGCGAGCGTCGGGAATGAACGCTGATGATGATGATGATGATGATGATGATGATGATGATGATGATGATGATGATGATTTATAGGCATCCGCTTTGAAACGGGGTGGCGACAAATAGTCACCTAGCCTGCTTGACTTAATCAGGTATACTATACGTGTTCTTTATCTAGGATTTTTGTACACCTCTCATTATTATTTTTCTTTTTCAAGAATTTACCTTATACCGTTGCCTATGATTTTAAGAGATCAGGTCGTATCCATCGTTTCCCTGCTTTTTTCCACCAGTACTCTAATCGTCTCTTGCTGATCTCTACGGCTGATCTGTTGATGTTTCCTTCCACTTTAAACCCAAGCTCTTCTGGGAGTTGCACGTTACCTACGGTTCTCGCTGGGTGGATCCCGTCGCATTCCATTAGAATGTGCTGAGTGGTCTCTGGATCTTTACTACAGCATACACATGCCTCATCTAGTTCCGAATATTTGTTCCTGTATGTTTTGGTCCTTAGGCAACCGGCTCGAGCCTCAAATAGCAAGGCACTGCCCTTTGTGTTATCGTACAGATTTTCCCTTCTAATTTCTTTCTTCTCATTCTGGTAAATCTGCATGGCCCTTTTTGTTTCCATTCTTTGCATCCAATTCACGGTCTCTATTTCTCTCACTTTCTTTCTAATGACTCCTGGTTGTCTATTTACAGCTTCGGTTATCCTGTACTTGGTTGCCAACTTCCTTGACCTCTTCCTCCATTCTGTGTCCACGCTTTTCATGTAGAGATACTTGTGCACCTTTAGCCGCCCAATTATTTTCATCCATGTTTCTGAGCCTTTCTTCAAAAATAATTTTGCTCTGTGCTTCTCTGACTTCAAAAGAGGGCCAACCCATGTCACCCTGTACTGCCTCATTTGTGGTATTACCGTGGGCTTCCAAAACCAACCGGCCTACTGATCTTTGGTTAACTTCCAAATCCTACAAGACATCCGATTTTAAGTATAGAATGGCATTTGCTAATGTTAGCGCTGGCACCATTACTCCTTTCCAGATTCCACGCACCACCTCATACTTATTGTGGCCCCACAGTGCTCTGTGTTTCATTATTGCTGCATTCCGCTTCCCCTTTATTTTCAGATTATCTTGGTGGTTGCTTGAGTAATTTTTTGCTTCGTTTATATGTACGCCGACGTACTTATATTGCTTCACTATGGGTATTACTTGCTGTTGAATTGACACCACGAAGTTACTCGTCTCTTCATTACAGATCATAATTCCTGATTTCTCTGTGCTAAACTTAAGACCTAGATTTGGCGCTGCATTCCCACAGATATTCGCAAGTATCTGTAAATCTTTTTTATGGCCCGCTAGTATCACAATGTCGTCTGCGTACATCAGTCCAGGGACTTTCTGTTTCACCATTTGTCCATTACGCATGTAGGATAAATCATCGCAGTTTTCCAGTCGTCTTTCTATACCCTCGACGTAAAGCGTGAGCAACAATGGTGACAGAGGGCAGCCTTGCTTCGATCCTTGGTGAATTCCCACCATTTAATTTCCTTTTCGACCTTCCCATACCACTTGTACTTGGTTGTCTCTATATATCTCCCTCAGCAGCTCCACGAAATCGTCGTCTATGCCTTCGTATTGAAGAATATCCCACAACAATTCCCTGTCTACGTTGCCATAAGCTCCTTTAATATCTAGAAATGCTATGGTGAGGTCTCCTACAAAGACCCACTTAGTACTTTTCACGAAATCACCTCACACTATAGGGACGGCAGGAGGTTTTTTCCTCCCCCCCCCCCCCCCCCATCAGAAGCTGAACCGAGCTCAGGCAGTCACATTAAGAATATTTCAAACTAAATCTTATCCTACACCTTTTGTGCTTAGCAAAACTGACCAGGAGTTTCCCGCGGAATTTAAAACTTGTGGATACACTCCGTGTCTATTTGATCATATGTTCTGGCTGTGCCCCACCAAAGGGCTTCGGACCTCCACAGTGAGGAGGACTGGAGTCGACGCATATCCAGCGAAGTCCTCCAAGATCAACTCCTGGCCGTCTGGAGAGCTCACGACATCGGGAAATCCTTTGGCCTACCGGTGCCTACATGGGCGGATCCACGACTTAGCCTGGGGGCTTTTTCCCTCGGGCCCTAGTTTCTCTGGACCAAAATAAAGTTCTTGCCATGCCATGCCTCTGGGCTGAGAGTGCGATTGAAGACGAGTACTGGTATTTGCTAAGTAGCGGTGCTGCGCGGACAATGAGGCAAGTCTTGATAAGTGCTGCAATCTTTTCTTCCGCTTCAATAAGCATACTTATGCCTGATTCGAGTATGGCCCTATTCGCTTCTTACGCGCATAACTCGACGTAGCACGCGGAATTGAGGAGAAATGGACCGCTCGCCGAATGAATGCGCTGGCGACAAGTTGGCAGCTGAGTAGCTGAGTGTTTTGAGACCTTTCTTGATTAAAACAGATATGAGTACAACAATAGTTATTGTGTCACAACGCTCAAAGTGTATTTGCTGGTCTCAAAGGTGGTGCATTGGTGTCTGTTGGTTTTCTTTTTTTTCATACTTGGACGAAGGCCGGAGCTCCCGAAATGAGTCCACAGGTCAAGGCTTTCCTCGCGAAGCGGTATTCTGATTTCGTCTTAAGTATTAGGCACTTCTTCTTTTTGTTTCCCAGATACTGGCATGTGTCCTTTTTTTACTACCTTTGTTGTCGTTTCAGCGCTAGTAAGTCTTGCGTCATACCTTACCGATTTGCACAAACGCACATCTAGTTAGCTATATCTCTTTCTTTGTTGATCCTTACTTTTATAAAAAAAAAGGACACGGCTCTTACCGCCTGCAGCAATTGCATGGAACTCTTGAGAGTTGCTGAACAATGAGAACAAATGATCTCGTATTAACGCACAAGTTGCCGTGCTTTGGGCTACGCCGTTAGCCAAAGCAAACTGGTGCCTTTGAAACGAATGTGTGTGTTTGTGTGTGTGCGTGTTCATGCGTGCGTGCGTGTGTATGCGCGCGTGTACGTGTGTATACATGTGTGCGCATGTGGATGGTCTTAGCTTCTTCCACGCTTTTCGGTTTGTTCACCCGTTTACAAGTAGCCGCGACGTCGTCTAAATGCACCAACGTCTCATTTTATTGATATAAGAATATATAATGACTAGTGCAAAGTAAATAAATAAAAGAAATTGCTGTTTTGATGTGCTGCTTTAAAAACATAGTGGTCTAGACGTCGGGAGGTGTACCCTTTCTGAACTATTCTCTCTTCGTTGGGCGAGCAAAAGAGCGCCCTCAGTGACTCGACCGTTTTGCAAGCGCAAAGAAATAATTGCCCAGAATTGGAGGACATATACTTGGATGGATGGATAAGTGCTTAAACATGGAGTTGAGGTGCTTGACTGGGATATTTTACGCATAGAAGTAACAAAGTGACGGAACTTTTTTTGAAAGAACACGCTGATCCGGCGCATATGTGGGAATTGGTTATAAGCGAAGCTTTCTTAGACTTCTCTTCAAATGTCTGCACTTCGTTTTCACCACTTTTGTGTAGTTAAACAATCGTAGCTCAATGCACGCTCTCGTCCCATTTTGAGCACTTAAATTGTTTCTACACATTCGGCGGCTTCTACTGCTGACTTCACGCCCATGTGCTTGCTTTGTAGTGCAGGTTAAAGAACCCCAGGTGGCCAAAATTAATCCGGAGCCCTCCACCACGGCGTGCCTCATAATTAGAACTGGTTTTGGCACGTAAAACCCCACAAAGAATTGCTGACTTCTTCGCTTTTGTGTAGCCGACTTCCGCAAGTTTCGATTGCCAACTTCTCCACTTGCCAACTTCTCCAATGCTTGCCTCTTGTTCTGCTTGTCTATTCGAACACTTACCCAGTGGCACACGCTCCTTGTGGATGATTTGCCAATGATTTTCAAATACACATTGTTAAATGCCCAGCCGCCCAAGTTGTGTAATCGGCAAGGCAGCAGGAGCCAGCATCCGCAAAGTGGAGGGAAGACGCAAGAAAAGCTTCGTTCGAATTGAGAGCTTCAGAATTGGGGACCCATGACGCTGGGTCCCCAAGCCGCGTTGGGTAGACTGCTCTTAGGTTTAGAGGGTTTGAGAATTGGGTCAAACGCAAGCAGCGTTGGGTCGAGCACTGGGGACACCGCAGGGGAAAAAAGAGAAAGGTGCTTGAAGGCACAAAAGAAGAAAAGCTTTTCTTACAAGTGAAAACGAACCGAATACACTTTCGAACAAAAAAACGCAAACAACAAAACGTAATAAACGTAATCACTGTGTTAGTACTACGAATTAAGTATGCTGTCTTAACCCAAGACTGCCTGGGGACCCACGCTATTTTTCGATTTCTCGGTCTCGGGTCAACGCGAACACAATAACCTTAGACTGGCTTTGGTTCTGCGGATGCGCACTTGCGGCCCGCAATTTTCTGGTGTACCCAAGGCGCTTGGTCCCCACTTTTACAATTATCGAATGTCGCGATACCATAGCGTACAAAAATATTCTGGAGTGTTACGTGCCAAAACTATGATAAGATTACGAGGCACGCCGTAGTAGGGGACTCCAAAATGAGTTTGATCACCCGGGATTCCTTCACGTGCACCTAAATGTAAGTATATGAGCGTTTTTGCATTTCGAACCCACGACCTCGAGCTCAGCAGCGCAACGCTGGGCTACAGCTGCGGGTGACACCATAGTTAAATGTGAGCAGATAAGGGAAGAATAACTTTTATTTGTGCAAATATTTCTTCACCTGTTTGAAGGTAACCTTCATAACGTGCGCAACAGTGCCGAGTCACTGGCAATGAGATGCTTCTGACTCGTCTAGAAATTGGGAGATAAAGTACAGTCAAGGTATTTCAAACTGCGCAGGAAAGTAAGTGTTTCGATAAAGTTGTGAAGGCACGGTTTTCAAGTATAAGCGCACGCCATTGCACTGTGATTGAAGTGCTACAGACACCAAAGAGCACTGCTGCCCAACAACTCAGCGTAACAGAGGCGTCACAGCTGGAAATGCAGTTGGTGTTTGTTGTTGCGTATGCAGCGGAAGGTTTTTAGGGCTCGTACTGTCGGAAAATCTAGCGCATGCGTCAATTAAAAAAACTTGTTCTACGCATCACGCTGGCATTGCTGCGTTCCCGCAGACCGGTCGTGCAGCGAAAACGGGGTCGCCTTTTTCATTTGATCTCTTCAGACACCAGTTATTATGGTCGTCTTAGCCACTGTAGCGTTGTAAAGAAAGGTCGGCGACATTAGAGCACGAGCGCTGCTATTTTGACAAAAGGGCGTGAACTAAATTATAAAATAATATTTAGGAATATATATTCTGGTTTTTGCTATGAACTATGGGTTACGCTTCCCAAATAACGGCGCAATATTTTCACAGCTAAAGGACGCACGAATTGCGAGCGCGTGAAGCAAATTTGGGTTCACGTCTAAATTGAACCCGTTCGAAATGTTCATTATAATTTCTGCTAATACATTGGAGTTACTCTGGAGGTCATAGAGGAAGGCGTCTCTCCCCTGAAAGAAGAGCAGTGCATTGCTAGTTGTAGACGGAGGTAATTATTAAGCGATGCAGTAACAGCTCTAATGGAACAAATATCTGAGGGGACGCAGAGTGATAAAAATAATTAATTCTGGGGTTTTACGTGTTAAAACCACCATATGGTTACAAGGCACGCCGTAGTGGGGGACTGCGGAATAATTTTGACTACCTGGAATTCTTTAACGTGCCCCTAATGCACGGCACACGGGCGTTTTTGCATTTCATCCCGATCGAAATGGCCGTGACGGCTTTACCTGCCTTAATTGAAGAGTGAATATTCAGACGTGCTTACGCGATCTATATCATCAAGCGTAGCGTTAGCTCGGTGGCTATGCCATCCGGTTGCTGAGCGTAAGATCGCGGGTGCGAATCCGAGCCGCGGCTGTCACATTCCGATAGAGGCGAAATGCACAAACGCTCGTGAGCCGTGCTTTGCGTACCCTTTAAAGACCTCCCCTGGGGGGGGGGGGGGGGGGGGGGGCATAAGATCCTCCCGCAGCCCTCGACTACAGCGTCCCTCAGTGTGCAGCTTCTTACCACTAAACCATGTAATTTTCAATTTATCTTCGTGATCACACACAAGACAACTTAAAAACTGGGAAAGGTGAAATCACGCGGCTCATCGATGTCACAGGATTTCTGAAACGCTACGGGTCACCATGCAATGCACGGCGCCCGACACTTGTTCGCTGGAACCCCGCCTCGTAGTCGTCCGGCCGCTCGCTTATGTCTCGCACCTCGTCGAATTACACCCATCACGCCAGCTGCCGAACAGGCCAGGTGCGACGCACATGTGACATAAACGAGCGGCGCGCAGCATACTTTCTCGATTTATTATTCAAACCTGTCCCGAAATATCTCGCCTGTCTTTTCTCTCCTACGTCATTACACACGCGCTGGTCGCAAACGTCGATAACGAACGCGCAACCCATCAATTAATAACCCCTCTCTTCCCCTAAAACACAAACACACACGCACGCAAACAAACACAAAGACATACACGCTCAAAGACGGATTTGCTTTTGTGGGACGCTCACCTCTTTCAGGTTGGGCCACCGGTCCGGAGTCACGTGAGCATGCAGGTCGATCTTGGGTGTTGACGCTGTTGACGGCGCACTCATGTCGGTGGTTTGTTAGTCAGCCCGTGGTTTCAGTTCCACTCTCCGTTAGGCCGTATTATACTGCGAGGCGTTCGTCCGCACCACAGACCCGCGCAGCGCTGTCAGCTTGCGGGCGACGGATAAGCAAAAACCTCCTTGTTTCGGCGCTTATAGAGACAAGGCTGCTGATAGCGCGAGGGTGGGCCGTTCGTGCTGACGCCTTTACGGCATGTCCGACGCGTCCCTCATTTCCGCCATGTCCTTCCCCCGTGCTCGTCCTCGCGTATTGCGGCGGAGGCACCGTCGTAAAACGAAGAGATGAGCTCTCTAAGGAAACTGGAAGAGCAGCGGGTGTTTATCTGCCGGACAGTGCAGAGGATCAATCTTTGAAGAAAGATCGTCGGATTTCGATCCGATTTCCGAGATGCGTGGTTTTATGCGCCAGTTTCCGCCCGCTCTTAACACTGGCATGGCGATGCGAAAGCGGTAATAAGGTCATTGCGGTTTTCTAGCTTTCCTTATCAGGTCACATTCCGCGGACCAGTAAGTACAGAAAGGCGAAAAATGAGTACGTCATCAGAACATACTCCGATACATATATATGCTTGCGCATAAGGAAAATTGGTTAGTTGTACAACACTTTCCTTAGGATAGGGTTCTAACAAAACATTAACCATAGACATTCAGTTAGTCTGAAAATTTAATGAACGATGCAAATAATCCCCGAATATTGATCTATCGCTGCTGACCTAATGGGTTGGAAGTTTTTTACTGCACTTTGTGGAAAGAAAATGGCCGACGTTTGCGCAGATTTATATGCTTTGTATCCTGAAGGACGCCGTCACTCCGTCCTCGTTCGATCCGCGAAGCTTCACCAGGCACTGAAAAGAATTCGTAAAAGATTTATTTGAATACTTGCGAGGGCTCGGCTCGACATAAACCTACACTACGGTGGGAGATTGCACAGGCGCGGCCAATCGATGCACTGTTACTGAGGATACCAGGAAGGCTGCTAAACTCCGGGTGGACCTGCACGCTTCACTAATGAAATAAAGGACTGCGCTGGCCACGTGGGCTCCCGGCGGCTGTGAACGCGACACTGCGACGGCGGACTCCGAAGCATCGCGTACGAACGACGCCGTGGCACAGGTGTTCGGAAACGAGATTTCCGCCTTGCACTGCGACGCACAAAACTAACAGCGCCTATACTCTGTTTCAGTAGTTCCGTGCAGCACTGTGGAAGGTACAAGGCTCTTCGACCAATCAGGAGCGCGAACACACATTAAATGTGTCCTTCCGCGCCCTATCGTCTGCTAGCGGCGAGCACTGCAGCGCAGAAGCAGCGTGAGCATCTCCGAAGACTGATCCCCTTACCAATCTCTCTCGACGTGGTGCAACGCTACGCTAGTCGTATTTGGTGAATCGTGGCGTCCAAGTGAAATTATTAGCCTTTATTAATATCGTATAGGTTACGGACGCATGCAGTGTTCTCGCTGGGCGTGCAGAATCGCAGTGCGCATACCTGCCATACTTGCACTCCTGTGGCTCGGGTTTCGGCGGCTCAAGCTCATTGCGACGCGACGAGTGACCTTGCGAGACATGGCGAGGCTTTGGCTCTCAAACGAAGCAAGATCACCTAAAAAAATCGCAGCTTTAACATGCAAAGAAGCCTTCAAGCAAACATGTTCCGACTAGACCACTTGTTCAGGCCATTAAAACAAGCAACGGATTCCGAACACTGGCACATCTCTCTTCGCAGGAATCTGCTTTTGATGCTCCCGTAGCCTTGGCTCTGCTGCACTGAACTGCTGAAACAGAGTATAGTGCTCTCAGGCGTGGGAAGTAGAATCAGAGTTTAATGAAATCCTTCTCACCAAGTTCTTTTCATGAGTGTCTGGGCGGCCGATTTGTAATTAGAATTATAACACCTTAGATTTAATGTGCAGGCACAGGGAAACACTCCCCGCTATGCAGTTCCGATCGGAATATACTTGCCGCGTGAGTTTGAATGAGTGCGCCAAGAGCTTTTGCGGTAAGTTGTCCGTATAAGCGTTGTTCACGTTTGAGCGGGTCTTTTTTTCAAACGAAAGCAGTTAGAATTTCAGGAGTTCCGAAACTAAGTCTTCGTCTAAGTATACTTTTCTTACACCTTTTGACACCACTTAGGCCGACTCTTACGCAGTAGACGAAACCTAGCTGCCGAGGCAGTCATCACAGATTTAGAGTGGCAGGAGGATGGGTGCGTATGGCTCATTCGTCACTTGAAACGTACCCTTTAATTTCTGACAGCTTGCGTACACTTTGTATCCCATATGGGACACAAGGTGTACACAAGCAGAAATGGGACGCCTTTTGTGTCCCATTTTCTGCTTGCGGTAATAGTAAATCTCCATATGGGCGCACGTTTCCGTTCGCTAAAGTTTTTCTTATACATGCCTGTCATGCAGCCCCGACACACGGTTTGTCTGAACGACATCACGAACGGCTGCGCATATACGTACTCGCATATTGCACTGTCCATGCTACCAGCACCTTAAAGAGTGATAACGATACATCCAATATATATATATATATATATATATATATATAGAGAGAGAGAGAGAGAGCCCTTCTTCACCTATAGTGCCTTTTATAGGGGAACATATCAGTGATACTCTAAGGATCCGTGTAGATGTCCAAATTCACGTTCCTAGCTGGAGAGAGGTGTCGTAGCTAGCCTGTCCCATATGAAAAAACAAGAAGTTTATTTCCCGTGACTTTTACGAAGACCACATTACAAAAGTCAGCGTGGCGTGTGGCGCCAAGGGCATTATGGGAACTCTGAGGGTCAGTTTCGTATCTGGAGGCCATGCGATGGCTGCGTCCTCCGAGATTGCACACGCTGGCAGGTTTTGCTCCGGCCATCCCATTCGGCGCGCTCCGCGCATAAGTGAAATGCAGGGCTCGCGCCCTGCGGCCATGAGATGGCGTAGTTAGCTGAGAGCTCTTAAAGCCCGCTGCTGAAGCGGCCGTAGAAGACCGACCATGCGCGATCCTCAATGTGCGCATTGCGTCTCTTTTCACGTTTTGGCGATGAATTGTACTGGATATATCCCAAACAATTTTCCAGCTCTGCCTCGTGCTTTGCCTCAAACATTTTGCCATCTCAACCGTCTGGTCCTTTTGTGCCTTCATTTTATCCTGTTGTAATTAAGGAAAGACGAAGAAGCAGCCAAGCAAGCAAACCAACCAGTGTGAAGAAGAAACAGTGTGAAGACGCTTGTTCTTCTGGAACGGGAAGCTTTACGCCTGTGCCTTGGTTTGCCAAAGTTCGTTGCCAACAACCTATTATACTTAGAAACACTTTTGCCATCTCTTTTGTGCAGATTTCGGTTATTAATGGTTCAAACATTCTTAAATATGTATAAATTCCTTTAAAATTACGAATCATTTTCACTTCTCATCCTGCAATATTTTTTTTTATCTTCCTGGCCTCGGTTCTACACTCCTCAGGTCGTCTTCGTGCAGGCACTAGTTGGTCCCTTAGATGTACGATTATGTGAGATCCCTCCTATTTGCAGTGAGAGACAAAATCTCCAATTTATTTTCGACGACTTTGTGAGATTACTGCTCGCATAAGCGATTAAACGTTCCGTCCCGTCTTGCCACTCAACAAGAACGGCTCCGAGAACAATGTTGCTGGCGTCCGTATGGATTTCAGTTTCAGCATCATCGTCAAAATTTGCGAGCACCGGAGCTATTTGCAGTCGTTTGCGTAATTCTGTGAACACCTGTTCTTGTTCTTCCGTTCACAGAAAGGCCACATCGTGGTGTGTTAATCTCGTCAAAGGCTGAACCCGACTTCTGTCTGTTCCGTGGTGCGCACGACGTTTGAGGTGTTATACAGCGAGGGACGTCGTACGGCTTCCGCATAAGTCATCCGAACTTGCTCCTGCGGCTGTGGTGCCCCAAAGCGTTCAGGTGTCTGATGTCGTCTCGCACCATCTCCGCCACAGAAAGTCGCGCGACCGGGGACTCGACCGCCTGCATTTTTTGGAGCTCTTCTCTTATGACCACTCTTATTAATTCTCTCAGGTCGCTGACGTCACTTCCCAGTGTCACGTTAGGGACGCCACGCGAAATTGCAGTCACGTTTCGATTGTACTGCCTGGCGCGCTGTTGTAGTGCCCTTTCCATTGCACTGGCTTCAGCGAGAAAGGCCGCACGTGTAGTCTCAGGTGGGTTGCGGATAAGGTCGGCAAAGATTTCCTGCTTTACGCCTCGCATTAGGTGTCGAACTTTTTTGTCTTCGGGCATTGAAGCGTCTGCACGTCTAAAGAGCCGAGCCATATCTTCAATGTACGTCGTGAAGCTCTCATTAGGGGCTTGAATTCTTGCCTGCATAGCCAACTCCGCTCTCTCCTTTCTGTCGGCGCTGGTGTGGGCGGCAACTAACTGCCGACGAAATTCGTCCCACGATGTCAGTGTCGCCTCGTGGTTTTCGAACCACGTCTTTGCGGAGTCCACGAGAGCGAAGTACACATAACGCAGCGTGCGCTCTTGGGACCAATAGTTGAATTCGGCGACCCTTTCGAAGCGGTCAAGCCAGTCTTCGACGTCTTCAAGAGCACCTCCGTGGAACACTTTGTGCGTTTGCGGCTGATGCAAAATGATCTGCGTCGGCGTGGCAAGCGCAGCAGTAGACGGTTGGTGCATCGTCCTGGTAGGATCAGGTAGCAGACCGTGCTGTGGCTGGAGCCCCTGAAGACGACGGCTGGTACGGACGTGTAACGGGGTGAGCTTTGTCGGACTATGCACTGGCGACGAGTCAGGAGTACGCTGCGTCTCGGGCGATCGTACCATTTACCCAGCAACTCCAACCGAAAATGTCACGAAGTTAGCAGTCGAGGCCTTGGCAAAAGGGTGTTCTTAGTCAAGGCTGACACTCGCGGAGCGCGCGTTCCAGAACACACTTCGTCGTTCTCGTTGCAGCGGCCGGCGGCCGCAGTTGCCAGCTTATCTCGCGTCAATATATCCGAACTATACAAAACTCCTCTCTTACAATATATTAACTGGGCTATTAGAAAATCACTTATTGGAGTTTAATATAACAGACGCCATAGTGACAGATGCATCGCAATCAGAAGTAAAATCTGGAATTGGAATTTTCTCTTCCGCTTTGGCATGGTCGTGTTCTTTAAGACATCCAGACTACATACCATACATACCAGACTACATACCAGTATTTCTAGCAGAATTTCTGACGGTTACATTACATGAATCTCGGAAGTTGTAATAGTAACGGATTCTTTGTCATTATGTTCAGCTTTCACTGCAAGTAGTGGCTCACAAATTTCACGTATATTTTAATGTCTTATACCTTCTAACTTAACACTAATTACATCGGTATCGGTGCGTGGTAACAAGTGATTAGTTATCAATGAATTAGCCGACAGCTTGGCGAGAGCTGCCCTTAGTTGTCCAATCCTTCCGATACTTCCTGCATCAGCTTTCATAACCGCGGCTAGGTTCAGGAGACGGGCCTTCATACAAGACTTCTGGAACCTGCCATTAACAAATTCAAATGATTATCGACACCTCTTATTTCCTTGGAAGAGACAATTACGCCGTAATAGGAAACTTTAAGTCCCCTTTACCAAATTCAGATGTCGAATTCCTACATTAAACTTTTGTCTGCATCGATCTGGTCTGGCGCCCTCCTCCTTGTGCTCATACTGTGGTGAATACGAAACAATAGAACACTTATTCCTGTCAAGCCGCCGTTTGTCCTCATTAAGAAAACACGCTTTAGAAGAAAATTTTGACAGTGCTGGATTGAATATTATGATTCCCTATATTCTATTTTTTCGTGCCTCATCTCTCGGACATTGTCATAGGGATGTTGGTGCAGCTGTTCTGGGGTATATAATTGAATCATGACGATTTCCTTGCTAAATTATTAAATTTTATACGACTTCATTCCTTTAGCCACTGAAAATTTCCAAAAGTGATCCTTTTTGAACTCCGATAATTTTTTTTTCAATCACCCGATTCTTAGCCAATCCCCCAGAGTGGGTATGAGCCACTCTCTAAGGCAAGCAAGCAAGCAAGCAAGCACGCCGGTGGCCACCACCGGCTGGGGCTTCTTTGCGCGGCGTTCCTGTGGTGTTCCTGTGCCTCTCGAAGCTTCGTTGACCTGCAGTGGTATTTTGGCTGTGTATGGGGTGGTTTCAGGTTTCTAACTAACCTTAATTTAGTACCTGATTTATTTGCATTCCTTGTATCAGCCATCTAGGGCTGATGTCGACCAGTTCTCCTGGCCAGGCGCAATCCGCCGGTTCAGCATCCCTGCCATCTAATGAGTATCCCTGCCATCTAAATTTATTTTTCGAAGTGGCGTAAGCACCATTCCTGTTGCGCTCCTGCTTACCAATGGAGGTTCCATCAGGCTGACGAACCCACAAGCTGTCCAGAAGGAACTTAAGACCATGCATCCAACCACTTCCAGACCATCACTGACGTGCGAGCGTTCGGACGCGGAGGTATAGTGTGTCGGTCACCGGACCAGACCTGGTGTTGAAGACCTGCTGAAATGCACTTCATTCGCTTCCACCCCGTTGAGTGCTTTTATCCCGCCTCACCTTGCGTGCACCAAGGGTCTCGTACGGGGCGTAGACTCTTACTTAGTCTAACTGAAACCCTGGACAAGCTCTCCGCAGCAGGTGTCATTGCTATTTACGTTGCTATCACCTTGTAAATAATGAGAAGATTCCGACTGAGTCAGTAATTGCCACGCTTGTGGGCGCATCATGTCCGTCCGAAATCAAAGTGTGGCCTCTTGTGTTGCGTGTAGAACCACTCGCGTCACGTCCAATTCGATATCAGAATTTTTGGAGATTCGGGCGCAGCGCAAGAGGATGTAACTCGAGCTTGCGTTGCCGCACCTGTGGAGATGGTCATCCCTCAAGTGAATGCTTTGCACAATCTCAATAGTGCTGCCTCTGCGGGGGGGAACACACCCGGCAGACTATTCGAACTGCTCAGCTCGCGCCCAAGAAACTTAAATTCTTGAAATAATCGACCGCCGTCGCTGTCCCAAAGAGATGCAATTGCACTTGTTAAAGACAGGGCTTTTAGATACTCTAATGTTACAGCCCGTAACACTCCAAGTATGAATATTAATCTATCGGAAGCAATTGACACTGCTGTGGAAAAGGCAATGACTAAAGCTGTGTATAAATTGGTATCCAACATTTCATAATGCTTGGCGCAAATCATTTCCAGTCAGATGATTCAAATGATGCAAGCCACTAAGGCAGCGCTACAGTCCTCAGTACTTAACGTCACACCTCGAATGCCTAGCAGCGACGTAGAGACGCCTCCTACTTTTATATAGATCAGTCGACGAACACTACTCCGCCAGTTCAACTAGGCGAGGGTGACTCCTCTTCCTAAGACTCTCTTAGTGTCACAGATATGGAACTTGACGCTCGAGCTTCCAAACGCATGGGATCTCCAATTTCTAAGATTGTGACAACAAAACCCCAAAAAAGTCAACCATCGCGTATGATCAAAGAAAGCTTTCTAAAGGCGACAGTTGCCGCTGCTGTACGATCAACACCCTTGGACAGTTGAAAGTATTGCAGTGGAACTGTCGCTCTATCTTCTCAGCTTTAACAGATTTGTTTTACCTCTCTCATTAGGTTAATCCAGATGTTATACTTCTTAAGGCAACTTGGCTGTCACCAGGAAAAAAAATCATTTGAAAGGTATTCGTTCATTCCGATTAGATCGTAACCCGCGAGGTGGAGGACTATTGATACTTGTTTCAAATAAAATTTGTCATAAGGCAAACCTTTCTTTTAAAATCATGGACTCCGACTGCGAAATTTTGGCAATAGACTTATGTCTCCCAGAGTATCGACCAGAGTAGGTCTCCCAGACATATCGACCACTGAGTATGTCCCTCTGGAGTTTTGTAGCGATGGCCACATCAGGTTTTCGCCTCTTCGCCGTCGCCGCACTTTGAGCCGTGGCCGCACTGTGACGTCACACCATGGCCCTCGATTCTCCAGCAACTCGGCTCGTCGCGGTCGCCACGCGGCCACCGCCCCTGCCGTTGGTAAAGCCCCTTGATGTTAGAAAGTAGCGACACGCTTTGATCTACGCCGCAACACCCTCGCCGGCGCGGTCAACCTCCTCTTTTTCTCCCCCTCTTTCGCGGAGGCAGCGCATCTGCCACGCTGAATGGCGCTGAGCCGTGCTCCCTCAAGGGCTGCAGAAGATAGCGCCAACCTTTCCCTTTCCCTCAAGAACCACTTATCATCATCATCACGCTGAATGGCTGCGGCGCTCGAGACTACCCCGTCAGGTGACCCTGACGTCACGAAAACGGCGCGAAACTTGCTTTCGCGCGCCTTCAGTTTCTCCCGCTCGCCATGAGCAGTCCAAGTGGTGGTCGCCCTGCCGCTCCGAACGTGTGTTTCCCAAGTTTTCCCATCCTTTCGTAGGAATCTGAGATTCGTTCTCCGTGAAAATGCCTTGCTGCTGCGCGTTTCAATGCAGCAGCAGGCCAGAGAAAGGGCAAGCCTTATTTTATATCCCCCGAGGTGAACGGAATGTCGTGCGTCGGAAGCAGTGGCTCCATAACATCGGAAGAAGGGATTTCGCCCCCTTCTAAGCACGCCGTTCTTTGCGAGGTGAATGTTGCAGCTTTCCTCATATTTGTGGATGAAGTTGCATGGAGATTTTAATGCTCTTCGCATAGCCGGACTCTTCGTTCAGTTTAATAGAGAGCACCGATAACTGTGCATATACTTTTTTTTTTAAGTGAGTCGGCGGAAATTTTCGTTGACTCTTCGAGCCGTGACAAAGCTTTTTGTGTTTTCGCGCGTGCGTTAGTTTTCAAATGTTTGTAATTTGTGAGTTAATGCCTGTAATTCATACTTTGTAGTTGTGTGCGTGTGTGTGTGCGTGTTTGTGTATGTGCGTGCGTGTGTGCGTGTATGTGTGTGCATGTATGTGTGTGCGCGCGCGTGTGTGTGTGCGTGTGATCCTTGCGCCTGATACTTGTGAAGCCAAGGAACTATTTTACTCTTATTGCGTGCTTATTGTATCTTTGCAAAGTTTCAATACTGCGAGCATTTTTTTCTTTATGTACTTTATGTTGCGAAGGCATGAACCGCAATATATAGGTAGATAAGTGGTATTATGTATTATGTATTATTCGCGCATGCTCATTAAGTACAAGCCACGCGCTTCTGATAATCTCCCTCAATTCTGATAAACTTGACATCTTGAAGTCTGTAAGTTAATTATCAAGTGCCAGTCTTAGCAGTTTCCGTGTAAGCAATCAGCCTTTTTTTTTTTTTTGAGAGAGAGAGACTTAGGTTACTCCCAGAGGTGATGGAATGTAATTTCTCGTCGTTTCATAGTGACGGAATACAGGCGCGTGTGTAAAGTTCTATGTTGGCTGTTTCGCAAACACAGCACGTATTTCGCACAGTGGCATTGGTACAAAGGCTTTTGGCCCACTCATTTTGGCGAATTCACTTTAAGTAAACTATCACATTTCTTCTTGGTTACCTTCTCTGAGCCTTTTAAGAGCGAAGATTGTGAACCAAATTCTCGTTTATACTCTACGCTGCTTATATTGTATGCACCCAATACACCTCCGCGTTACGGACAACCCAAGTGGAGACGTAGAGGTAAACAGCTCAGCCACTGCTTGGTACTCATTTTTGCGGAGCGCTTCCGCTTGTATTTATCGAAGCGTCCTCAAAAAAAAAAAAAAAATGTGACGACGTTCTATCGGAAACGTACTTTCGTCATGACAGTTTCACAAGGGATAAATTCCCATACAACGCTTCAAAGGGCCTTATAAACTAGCGCGCGCATTGATTCTAATGCGGCTGCAGCGAGCCACTGGAGGGTTCAGCGCCGCGCCGGCCCGGTGAGGGGGAGAAATCCGGGAGAATTGAGGAGGGAAGCGCGCGCGCGGGGGAGAGTGTCGCTACTTTCTAACATCAAGGGGCTTTAGCCGTTGGGCGTTCGATGCGCCCTCTGTGTGACGTCACACCACGGGCCTCGATTCTCCGGCGACTCAGCTCGTCGCGGTCGCCGCGCGGCCACCGCTCCTACAGGCGCGCGTCCGCCGTTTCCTGGCAACCGCCACAGCTGGCTAAAGTCCCTATATTGGGACTCTACAGCTGGCTAAAGCCCCTCAATCATGGAGGAAAGAAACAAAATAGGAGAGGCCCTGACGTCACGTTTTTGAAGCCGGAAGTGCAGCCATGTTGGTGTGCCATCTCCCTTTGCGCCTCCAATCAGGGTTTCTGCAGCTCGCCGGAGCAGATGGGCGCGAACTTTGAACTTGCATTGTTACGAGCCGCCGGAAGTGTGTGCTGTTGACGCGCGTCAAAGCAATGCCTACGAAACTTCTGTAGCAGTTTTAGTGAAGCAGACGCGCTCCTGTGTTTTTCCGTGGCACGTTGAAGACGACGACGAAGACCCGCGCCGTGACTGCTTGAGTGCATCCAGATCTCAAGCACAACTTTCAAGCTTAAACACCACACTCCTAAGTCAGTTTTTCTCGCGAACAAAAGGTGCTGCGAAAAAGACACCGGTGGAAAAATCTTATCTCACTTTTCAGAGACCGAGAGCAGCAGCGAAAGCTTCAGGAGCGCGGTTGCTATGGCAACGTTGACATTTGCGGTACCCGTCCCAGTGCTCCTTTGCGAACAACAGCACGTGACTTCCGCCACACCTTCTCCAATACGTCCGTGCTGGCCGAGGCCTCTCCTGGGTTTCCTTCCTCCATGCCCTCAATTGAGGGGCTTTACAGGTGGGCTTTACAGGTGGCGCGCTCGCCGCGCCTTCTGTGCCCTCTGTGCTCTGTGCCCTCCCACATCCCGGGCGCCGGAGCTGTGATAACCGGGAGTATAGAAGGGGAGAGCTCGCATCGCCGCAGCCATAGTTGAGGCCGCAGTGTGGATGGTGAGAAGTCGGCCATCCGGAAGGAGGCCAGGGATTGCCGTAGAAATGAAGACGAGAGGAGACGGCGCGCTGAAGAGGCTCAAGAGGAGTGTGCCGAACGGTTGGCATGCTCCTTCATTACTTTACGGATCACAGAAGCGTATTCATTAGTGTGGAAAATACAGTTTTACCCGTTGGTTGACCACAACGTCTCCTTTCTTAGTGTAGTGGGAAGCCTTAACTAACTTTAATAACAACATGTCTAAATACACGCGAAGCCTAAGCGCAGCCGGGTGTCTGTAGCTATCGCTACTCGACTACGTTTAACCAGAGCTAAACCACAGCCAATTTTTTCCTTCTGGATGGAGTGAATACCTTGCCCGTGGCGCTCGTTCCCACAGATGGCGGATCCATTCGATTGACTGAATCGCAAAGCTTCCAGGGGGAGCTGAGTGCTATAACGAAACGTCTCAGTGACATCTCGGAGGTGAAGCGTTTTGGCAAGACTGGCTTTCTGCGTAAGTCGTCTAACGTTCAATGCCTCAATGATTTACTTAACTGCACGTGATTAGCTAACATCGTGGTTCGTGCTTTCGTGCCACCTCATCTCGCATGCGTGAAAGGCATTGTTCGTAGGGTACCCACTAATATCACTCCTGAGGCCTTCTAGAAGATGCTATCTCCGGCTGGTGTTGTTTCTGTCTAACGATGCAATAGATTAGTAGGTGATAACCATGTTCCAACTGAGAGCGTCATTGTCTCGTTCGCAGGTTCAACGCGCCTGTCCGAGGTGAAGGCATGACCACACTTATTCCGTGTGGAGACGTTTGCACCTAGACCCCTGCAGTGCCGAAACTGCTGGAGATATGGACACAGTACGAATGCCTGCAGATCTTCTGTGCGATGCTGCAGCTGTGGCGGCTCTCATTCCGCATCTGCCTGCTACGTAGATGAACGAAGGTGTTGCTTGTGCGATGGAGCGCATAGTACTACGGATAATAACTGTCCCGCGCGAGGACTTGATATTTGGGCGCTTGAGATTACAGGGAAACGCCACTGTTCCCGTGCGGAAACGATAGCAGAAATTAAAGAGCGCGATGTTGGATACGCAGCCGCTGCATCCCGTCAGTCCACATTTCTAGAAGCCACAGTTTCGGTCGCCGTAGCCGCAGATATTAACAAGGCAATGCCAACTGTTATGGAACGACATTTCAACACGTTTGCCGAATGTATTACCAAGATGCTAACTGCCAAATTCAACAGCCTCCTTCAATCGCACTCTACTGCTGCTGCCCCCAATTTACCTAATAGTTCTGCTCAATGTTCAAAAGAAACAAACTTTGACAGTCAGGCAGAGGTTGAGTCTGATACCTCCGTGGGTTCTCCGCTATCAACGACTGCGGGGCCCAGCATCTCATTTGGACACATGAGGCTTGGAACCATCAGCAACAGACGTAAGAGTTTCCCACTGTCTCCCACTGACTCTCCTACATCTAAGGCGAAAAAAGAAAAAGAAAACAGTGAACACCACGAGCAGGATGCCTTGCATTCTGCCGTGGAATCATCCATTCTAGGATCACCATAGCATCAGTAAGAGTTCTTCAATAGAATTGCCGCTCTATATCCTCTGGTTACGTTGACCTTCTTTATCTAGTTCATAATATAATTTCAGATATTATTTTACTTCAAGAATTATGGCTTTCGTCACATCAACAATTTACTAATAATAATTTTCGAACATTTCATTTAAATCGCCCTGGTAGAGGTGGTGGGCTGCTAGCTTTAGTTTCATCAAAAATGTACCACAAGGTAACTGTAACTTTTGAACATGTATGTTCACACTGTGCAATTTTAGGATTGCATTTTTTACTGCCTGGTTGTGCTGCGTTTATAGTGGTTAATGTGTACTTCCTGAACGGAGTCAAGTGCCCTGATAACCTGGACTCGTTGTGCCAAAATCATTTGAATGCAATGCTCCTTGCCGGAGATTTTATTTGCCATCATACATCTGGGGGAATGGAAACAGATGTTTGTGGAAAGGCGTTGTCGAATTGGGTCAATGGTAACAATTTTCAATATCACAATGCAGATCAAACTGCTTTTCTACGTGGGCGATTCTCATATTTGCATGAGACCTGCCTTTCTCTTCCGCTAAGATGGCTATTTCATCGTGGGACACCTATGACAATGCACCAAGTAGCGATCACTTACTCATTACATTCGAAATTATTCATTCATGTCAGGCTCCTGTTGTACGGCGAAAACGGCTCAATAATTATAAAATAATTATATAAAAATGCAGGGGTATCATCTTTGGCCACTTGTGAAGAACAGCGGAGCGCTGACTCGGTGGTATCAGTTTTAAATTCTTTGATTCAGTCTGCTGAGTTTACGGTTACGTCTGGGAGCTCGCGTCAAACTCAGTTTGGTGGAATGAAGCATATGCACGGGTTTATAGGCGAAGAAAAGCAGTGTGGAAAAGTCTCAAATATAATCATTCACCGAAAAATTGACTTGACTCTAAATTCTATGCAGCTGTATTTAAAAGAACCGCGGCAATAGCTAAAAGTGAACAAAAAATCGACTGCATTTATATTTATCAAAACCAGAAAGAAGAGCCGCACTTTCTTGGTTTTTACGGCGCAAAAAATATTTCCAACAGTCTGTATGGCCACATTCCGCTGTACAAACCCCCAAAGAAGCAACGGATTTACTCGATATCGCGAAAGGGCTTGAAGCACGTTTTTCTTCGCTGTGTCCTAGACCTAGGATGCTTAATAGTTCGACACACGAGTTTGTAGAAGTCACCATGACGGAATTAACCGATATCATCTTAACTGCCCACAATCGGCTCCTGGACCATACCGTATCACATTAGCTATAATTAAACTATTAGTTAACTCTTTATCTAATGAACTTTTGAATATAGTTAATAGTTCCCTTCAATATACGTGGATCCCTGACTCATGGAAAATTGCAAAACTTGTGATTTTACTTAAAAATCCAAACCTCAGCTATGTCTTGGACAACATGCGGCCCATTTCCCTTACATCGAATCTAGTCAAAATAATAGAACAAATAATCCATGTCCGGCTCAATGAATTCACTTCTTCCAAGGGTATTCTGGGCTCGAGACAAATAGGACTTAGGCCTCAGTGTTCCATATGGTCCGCTCACCTTGATTTAGGAAGCCGCATTCGACTCGCAGGATTATCAGGAAACGTATCAGCTTTAGTAACTTTATATATTAAAAAAGCATATCACAGTGTCGATCTTGAAATTTTAATTTCTAGATAAGTGAGCTGTGCTGTTCCAGACTATATAGTGGCCTGGATAGAAGAGTTCCTTTCTGATAGAAAATTCTTTTGTTTTAAGGGTGGTGTGACATCGGATACGTATTAACAGATAAGAGGCGTAACACAGGGATCAGTTCTTTCTCCGCTTTTGCTTTATATTTTGTTATCTTCTGTCCCAATTCATCAGGATTTGCAATTATATCTCTATGCTGATGACATTGCATTTTTCTCCTCATCACGGGATATCAATACGTTGGACCAAATTTTGCAATCTAATTTGTATGCACTCGAGGTCTGGCTGGACGGACTGTCTTTTTCCATTAACCTCAAAAAAAATAATAATGCGCGTTACTTGTATTTCCATTATCAAATCCCGTTTTCATTTCGCTTCATTATCGAAATAAGCTGATACCGCAAGTTTCAGCTGTGAAGTACTTGCAGATAACATATGATGGTACACTAAACTGGCAGCAGCAAATTGAAACAAATGCTATGGAAAGGAGAACGTGCAATGGGATTGTTGCGCGTTTACCAATAAAAAGACGGGTATGCGTACGGCTACGTTGCTGATGATTTACAAACTTTACATCCGCCCAATTCACGAATTTGGTTGTGTTCTTTTTTTAGGATGTGCAGCATACAAGCTACGACCTTTAATACTACTATAAAGGCAAGCGCTACGTCTTTGTCTAGGGTTGGCAAGTTTGTACGACGTGCTTTATCTGGAGGCTGGAATTTTCCGCTTGAGTCCAGGTTTAACCAACTTACTGTCCTGACATTTCTAAAGCTTTACGATGCATCGCTATCCCGTTTGCAATCCGTTTTAATCAATTCTCCCGATTCATTTTGCAGAACACATTGGCGGCGTTATTGACAACATCGTTTTTTGTTCAGATGCTGTTATCAAAACTTCAGATTCACCTACCGTGCCTGATTTCTCCGAAAACTGATCCGTTAAAGGTGAAATTGATTTTTTATGATAATTTTTCAAAACACGCGAAACTTCTTCTAGCGCATACTTGAAGGGTTTCCTTTAAGATCATCTTAGTCAATTTCCGTCTTACTTGGGTGTTTCTACGGACGCAACACAAAATACAGAGAACGCCGGAGTGGGCATCTTTTCAAATCAGCTTAACTGGTCTTTTGCTCTCGGTCTCGCTGATTACACCCCAATATTTCTTGCAGAATTTCTGGACATTATTCTAGCCATCAGAAAATTGGGTCCTCAGGCATCGAAAGTAATAATGGTTACCGATGCGCTGTCGGTCTGTACACATTTAACTTCTACTAATCGGCCACACCTCCTTAGTATATTTTCGACTTTTGTCCAGGACAATTCGTCTGAAGTCCGCTTGCTCTGGGTCCCCGGTCATAGTAGAATTTCTTTAAATGAATCAGCTGACTCGCTCGCATCATCGTCACTAAATGGTCCTTTCTTAAATATTCTTCCTGATTTCGCTTCTATAGCAGGAGATAGATTTAAGCGCCTTTTATTTATAAATTGTAAGAAATCATCCCTACTTTCCGCACATAATTTTTGACATCTAAATTTCCGGTGGAACACGAGCAAATGCCTTTAACGACAATGCGAGGTGCCTTTATCTAGCTTCCGTTGTAGAGTTCCCCGCGTAAATTTTTACTTTCATAGATCTGGTTTATCCATAACTAACATGTGCCCTTTTTGTAATGATAGAGAAACTATGAACCATTTCTTTCTTGCCGCCGCTTCTCCTCCCTCCGCAGAATGTTCCTCATATTTCCTACAAGTAAGCATGGGTTAGCGCTTACTGCACCAAACATTTGGTCCTTTGGTGAATGTCAATTAGGCACAAGCCATGGGTCTATGATCACTGCTATCCAAAAGTTTATCGAAGCGTCAGGAAGGTTTCACTGCTAGGGTACCGACCATGGGACACTTCACTTTATTTTCTTTTTTTTCCTAAATTTCTGAGTAAGCCCTCTCAAAATTTCTGTTGGCATTGAGTTGACTATGGCTTCGTGTTAAATGTTTGTTTTAACCTCCTTTGGTATTTTGTTAGACGCACATTTCAAACAACTTAATGTGGCCAATCCTCCTGTGGGTAAGAGCCATGTGTGGAGGCAACAGCAACAACAACAGTGTTGGTGGTAGCCACGCGACCAGAGCTGCCTGGGTTTTGGCTGCTTTACGCCCGCCGTTTCTTGACACTCGCCTTGGACGTTCTTCGTCGTTCCTTGACGTTTACATGTCAATAAAGCACGTCAGGACCATAAGCGAGAAAGTGTAAGAGTGGGGTTGAAGATTAATATGCAGAAGACAAAGACAACGCTAAATAGCCTGGCAAGGGAACAAGAATTCAGGATCGCCATTCAGCCTGTAGAGTCTGTAAAGGATAGCGTTTATCTAGGTCAATTACTCACAGGTGACCATGATCATGAGAAGGAACTTTACAGAAGAATATAATTGGGTTGGAGTGGATACGGCAGGCTTTACCAAATCATGAGTGGGAACTTACCACTGCTGTTGAAAAGAAAAGTGTACAATCATTGCATTCTACCGGTGCTAACATATGGGGCAGACACTTGGAGATTAACAAAGAATCTCGAGAAAAAGTTAAGGACCCCACAAAGAGCGATGGAACGAAAAATCTTAGCGCTAACGTTAAGAGACAGGAAGAGAGCGGTGTGGATCAGAGAACAAACGGGGATAGCCGATATTCTAGTCGACATTAAGCGGAAAAAATGGAGCTGGGCAGGCCATGTAATGCGTAGCATTGATAACCGGTAGACCATTAGAGTTACAGAATGGATACCAAGAAAAGGGAAGCGCAGTCGAGGTCGGCAGAAAACTAGGTGGGGTGAAGAAGTTAGGAAGCTTGCAGGTGCTAGTTATAATCAGCTAGCGCAAGACAGGGTTAATTGGAGATCGCAGGGAGAGGCCTTCTTCCTGCAGTGGACATAAGTATAGGCTGATGATGATGATGGTGAAAACACGTCAGACTGTGCCTTTTTATATCCGTATCCATTGATGTTGTATCTATATTCTGTACTTACGGTACATTTATTATTCATGTTTTTTATCATATCATCTGTGGGTTCACACCAAATTCATTGCCCATAAACTTGCAACCTATCGTAGATGACAGACTTCATTTGGTGCTTCCCTGTATCTTTCATTTTAACTTTGCGTTGCTGTCATTCAGCAATTGATATAGCTGTTCTTGCGTTTGTTCGAAGGCTCTGTAGTGCAATGATATCGCTGTACGAATTTAATTACTCGTATCTTCCCGACCATACTTATTTATGTCCTTAATTTTCATTTGAATTGGACTTTGTTGCTCTGACTGCATTGATGTTGCGTGCCATTGCGTTGTGCAAATAATGCTTTTCTGACATTAATGTTTTTATTTTGCCTTATTAAAAGGCTTGCATTTCATTGATGCAACCTAAATTTCACCTTTAGTCAATGCCTTCCTGAATGCATGTAACTCATAAATAAATATAATAAAGAACGCTTAAAAATTGAGGGCTTTACATGCCAAACTATTATCTTATTATGAGGCACGCTGTAGTGAATGACTACGGATTTATTTTTGGCCAGCTGGGATCTTTAACGTGCATCCATTTCATGGTAAACGAGCGTTTTTGCGTTTAGCCCCAGTGTATAATAAAAAAATAATAAATAAAATAAACATGTCATAAGCCGACAAGCGCGAAAGCAGCTTGTATTTTTCTGTTCGGTGCAATTAACATTTTTGTCATTACTGCTTATAGTTATGATAATGCCTTTTTGGATTACATCTAAACGTATTAAAGGGGCCCGGAAACACTCTTTATCGAAGTAGAGAAATGCATTTGAAGTGAAAATAGTCTATTTCAGAAATACCTTGCCGCAAAACGTACTTCAATGCGCACAGCAGAAGCGAATGTATTGGCAATCAAACACGGCCTCCGCTGTGCTCCCGTTCCTTCTTCAATGCCTTGCACTGCGAAGGCTACGGCAAGGTGGGGTGTGGCCAAAACGCTCCGCCTTCGAAATGTCACCGTGGTGCCCGTAGGCCTATAGCCCTCGAAGCGACCAAAACATCGAATGCAGACGTATCTCGCCACCGGAGCGACGACGTCCTTGAATTCGAGACCTGTTGGAGGAGGCTTTCGAATGAGAATCGCTATTATGGCTTTCTGAGCATCGAAGGCGTAGTTGTGGTGGCAAGGCACGTCTGCATTCGATGTTCTGGTCACTTCGAAGGCTAAGCCTACAGGACAGGTTTTGCCACAGAAATTTGCAGTCCTGGCCTGGCGAGCCTCGAGGTGGTCGCTGGTGTTGTGACGCAGTTGCCGAATGTGGTTGATGGGCAGATGCACAATCGACTGCTCTGGGGGGCGGGATGAGAGGATGTGCTTCGCGTTTGTCCAGGAACATCCCAGCCTTGCGAACCTTCCCCGAGCCATAGTGCTGAAGGGCAAGGTCGGCCAAGTGCGAAGCAAACGGAAAGCGCTGCCCCCCTCGCGAACTCGCGGTCTCAGTACAGGTCACAGCCACATTCCCACATTCCAATGCCTGTGGCTGCGCAAAATGTAAATAATTGGTACGCACGCCATGGATGCCCCGAACCGGCCGTGGCTACGGTGTTGGGTGGCTAAGCACGAGGTCGCGGGACAAAATCACGGCGTCGACGGCGTCATTTCGATGGGTGCGAAATGCAAAAACGCGTGTCTCCCTTCCATTGGGGGCACGTTAACGATCCCCTGGTGGTCAAAATTATTCCGGGGTCGCCCACTACGGCGTGCCTCATAATCAAATCGTGGTTTTGGCATGTAAGGCCCCGTAATTTGGCTATGGCTGCCCCGGTCTTCTGTCTTTAATGGAATACCTAATATGAATGCTGATAGTATAAGCGCGGGATGCGGCTGTCGTCTTCTATTTTCAACAAAAACAATGATCTTCTAGGGTTAGCATTCCGCCTGCTAATCTGAATTGCTTAAAGGAGCGGGAATTAGCTGAAGAACAAATCGCAGCATTCCAAAATGTAATAAACAACGTTTGGCTAACAAGATTTAGGAAATGTGTTGCTATCGTGGAATTAAAGCAAGTTGACGACAGTCATGTTCATTGAGAAGAAATCATAAGACTGGGGCTATTTCTTATAAAACGCGTCAACTAAATGCGCTGTGAAATCTTCCCAGGTGATCGTCTACAAAGGCTCCCGAGTTATTATCTTAGCATTCCACTAAATATTGTTCTAAAAAGCTTGTGCGGAATGGTTCAGGGTGCGTTTATGTGAGGAATATACCAAAAACGGTCTTCTTTTTGGTAGTTTTGCCAGCTGGATGTGGCTTTACAATTCAGCCTATGTTTCGCAATTGTAACATGGACATATCCTGGCATGTCACATGCAATGGGATAGAAACCTGTATAGCCAAAAATGAAAAAGTCACTTTATTTGCGCAGACAGAAAACCTAATTTCAATACGCGTTAGAGATGCTGCTGCTTCTGCTTTATATATATATATATATATATATATATATATATATATATATATATGTGTGTGTGTGTGTGTGTGTGTGTGTGTTGTAACGTAGAATTGACGCTGAAGCAAAGAGTCGCAAAACTGTGTATGACGAAACTGATTCTTTGTTGGGCGAACCTGTGCCCACAAAAGCAAGCTACACTCAAAGCACAACGATAGCGGCGAACACAGTCGGCGATCGTCGAAAATATGATCAGCGGCGAAACGCGTCTGCCTTTATACGTGAGTCATCGAATGTTCCAGATTAATCCCTGGTGCCCGCGTGTCTTCCAGAAAGTTCCAGAGAATTCGCGTCGCTCATCCAATCAGATTATATGAGCGTCGGTGACCACAGACGACGGATAGAAGCATCGATAACGTTCGAGAAGCTTCCGATGCAGGCGCGACCTGCGCCGAGCGATAACGTTTAACATTTGTTAGCCGGTGGAAAGCGGCCACCGGTGAATAATAAACATGTATACACATGGCGAAGAACAAAGTTGCGAAGGATGAAAAACCCAACTTCACGGGCGGTCGCTGCCGGCAGAGCTGCAGTCTCAGCGTAGCGAGTAAGATGATCTATGCCGACAATAATCCACCGATTTCCACGCCCGCTGCATGGAAGCGGGCCGTAGAGGTCGATGCCGACGCGGTCGAACGGACGAGCCGGGCATGGTAGCGGCTGCAACGGTCCTGTGAAATGGTGTGTAGGTGTCTTGCCCTGTTGGCAAGTAGTACAAGCCTGAATGTACTTTTGCACAAAGTTGTACATGCCTCGCCAATAATAGCGCTGACGCAACCTTGTCTAAGTTTTGAGGACGCCGGCATGAGCGCTTAGGGGATCAGCGTGAAAAGATGCACAGATGTCAGAGCGCATATGACGAGGTATAGCAAGGAGCCATTTCCGACCGTCCGGCATATAGTTGCGGCGATATAGAATGTTGTCTCGCACGGAAAAGTGGGTTGCTTGGCGACGCAGTGCTCGTGTCGAAGGGACATCAGACGGAGCGGCAAGGTAGTCAAGTAACATTGCAAGTGTTGGGTCCTTGCGCTGCTCTGTGTGCATGTCGGTGATGGTCAATGGTGACAGGGTGGACGCGGAATCTGACAAAGGCGCCAAGTCAGGCGTCAGTGGGGAGCGGGAGAGCGCATCAGCGTCGGAGTGCTTGCGACCGGAGCGGTACATGACGCGGATGTCGTACTCTTGCAAGCGAAGCGCCCAACGTCCTAAGCGTCCCGACGGGTCTTTCAAGGAAGAAAGCCAACAAAGGGCATGGTGGTCAGTAACTACGGCGAAAGAACGGCCGTAAAGGTATGGACGAAACTTGCTTAGTGCCCAGACGATCGCCAGGCACTCCTTTTCTGTCACTGAGTAATTTAATTCTGCTTTCTTCAGAGTACGGCTAGCATAAGCGACGACGTATTCATCATAGCCAGCTTTCCGTTGCGCTAAGACCGCACCAAGGCCAACTCCGCTGGCGTCAGTGTGAACTTCCGTAGGAGCAGCAGGGTCGTAGTGGCGAAGAATAGGTGGTGAAGTCAACAAGTGGCGCAACTGCTGAAATGCCGCATCACATTCAGGTGACCACGCTGCGATGCCGTTACTGTCGGAAAGTAAACTTGTCAAGGGCGCCATGATGGATGCGAAGTTGCGTACGAAGCGACGAAAATACGAACATAAGCCAATAAAACTTCTGAGGGTTTTGATAGACGTGGGCGTAGGGAAGTCTGCAACAGCGCGGAGCTTGTCTGAGTCCGGGAGGACGCCGTCCTTTGAGACTACGTGACCCAAGATGGTTAACTTGCTTGCAGCAAAACGGCACTTTTTGAGGTTGAGCTGTAGGCCGGCAGAGGCGAGACAGGTCAGAATGTCATGCAGGTGAGCGAGGTGTGTCGGAAAATCGGTTGAGAAGACGACGATGTCGTCGAGGTAACATAGACATGTCTTCCATTTGTGGCCGCGAAGGATGGTATCGATCATACGCTCAAAAGTAGCAGGCGCGTTGCACAACCCGAAGGGCATGACGTTAAACTCGTAGAGGCCATCGGGTGTAACGAATGCGGTTTTCGGACGGTCAGGTTCGGCCATTGGAACTTGCCAGTACCCGGAGCGCAGATCCAAGGAAGTGAAATATTCTGCGCCTTGCAAGCAGTCGAGAGCGTCATCGATTCGAGGCAGTGGATAAACGTCTTTTCTTGTTATCTTGTTTAGGCGTCTGTAGTCGACACAAAAACGAATGGAGCCATCTTTTTTTCTTACCAACACGACAGGTGAAGACCAAGGACTTTGAGAACGACGAATGACTTCCCGTTTGAGCATGTCGTCCACTTGCTCTGTGATGACTCGTCGCTCTTTGGCCGATACGCGATACGGGCGCTGTCGCAAGGGGGAGTGGGAACCGGTGTCGATGGTGTGAGAAACACCGGTGGCACGGCCCAATGACGTCTGATGGCAGTCGAAAGAAGAAAGAAACTTGTGAAGGAGAGCGAGAAGTTGGCGGCGATGAGATGGGGAAAGAGCAGGGTCGATGGCGTTGTCAAAACACACTGAAGACGATGAGTCTGAGACAGAAGCGATGGCGTCAACGTAACAACGGTGGGAGTCGGTTGGAACATCGAGATCGTCAACGTAGTCGACCGCCTGCACGTATCCTAGGGTCTCTCCACGCAGTAGGCTGATCGGGTACTGGTAGTAGTTGGTGACCAGCATAACAGTTGACCCAGATGTTATAGTGAGCACGGCAAACGGAAGAACGATGCCCTTGCGCTGAGCAAACACATCGGACGGCGTGAACACTACAGTGGCGTCAGAGTCGGCAGCAGACGACAGGACAACAGCCAGCGACGACTCAGGGGGTATGGTTGTGTCGGCATCAACAATGAGTTTATCGGCAACGCGAGGAGAGCCGGTCAGCAGTGATTCACATAGTGGTAAAAGCGAAACTTCTGCGCGCGAACAGTCAATGACAGCATGATGACGTGACAGAAAAACCCAACCAAGGATGAGGTCGTGAGAGCACGATGGTAGCACGAAACACTCGATTATGTACAGAACGTCGTTGATGACAACACGGGCCGTGCATACAGCTGATGGGTGAATTCGCTGCGCGCTGGCAGTGGCGAGCACAAGGCCAGAGGGAGCTGTAGTCACT
This sequence comes from Dermacentor silvarum, assembly GCF_013339745.2. Lineage (NCBI taxonomy): Eukaryota > Metazoa > Arthropoda > Arachnida > Ixodida > Ixodidae > Dermacentor > Dermacentor silvarum. The sequence goes on along the minus strand of NC_051155.1, from coordinate 64,536,853 downwards.
TTTCGGAGTTTGCGACGAAGGTTCTCGTGAATGACGGAAACGGCGGCTCCGGTATCGACTAGCGCAACTGCGGTTACTCCCTCGACAAAAACGGTAATAACATTTTGCTGCGAAGATGGAGGGCTTGAGAACGTCGACGTATTAGCAGTTCTTGCCTCAGGAACTGCACCAGTCAGTTTCCCGCTTCAGTGGAAGCTCGACGACGCAGCGGCGAAATCAAACGCCGACGAGGGGAAGGGGAACGACGAGTTTCTGATCGGCGATCAGTTTCAAGACGTCTCGGTGAAAATGGAGACGCGGCGGCGTATTGTGGTGCGTAGGTGGGCGTTTCAAAGGTGGTAGGCGTTGTTGGGGCGCGGCGGCGGCAGAAGCGCGCCACATGGCCAGCAATGCCGCAGGCGAAGCAGATAGGCCGGTTGTCTTCAGTGCGCCACGTCGAGGTTGGACGAAAAAACTGCGGTGACGGTCGGGCAACTGGAAATGAAGCTGGATGCATGGGCGATGAAAAGGAAGCTGGCGGCGGAGGAGGCCGTGCAACCACGGCTGCGTAACTGAGCGGCAACGACGTAGGGTGGGTGGGAAAGTTGGCATATGGCTGCGGCACACTCATAGGATTGGGTGGGGAGGTTGGAGGAGCTGCAGGAAGCGCTTCCGATATCTGATTCCGGATGGCTTGCTGTAGCGTCGGAGTCAAAGCTGCCGAAGGTGAGTCGCTGTGAGGCAGCAGCGATAGCTGCCTGGCCACCTCTTCACGAATAAAATCTTTTATGTGTTGCGATAGGGTCGAGTTGGGCAGAAGGTCGGCAGAAACCGCAATGCTCGAGACGGAATCGGTGAGCTGAATGTTTTGGCGAGCGATGGAACGTTGGCGGCGCAGCTCGTCAAAGCTCTGACATAGGTTAGTAAGACTCGCATACGAAACATTTTTAGATGTCTTTAGAGGGAACAGACGATAAATGATGCTGTACAAAAAGACACAACACAGACGTACTTGTTTTTCACTCCTCTACGTCTGCACGGAAGCGAAGGTGGGAAATTTTCGTCTTCCTCGCTTTGTTTACCATGTCTGCAGTATGTTTATTCATGTCTGACGGAACAAGGTATCTTGATACTTGTGCGTGAAGAGACTGAGCAACAGGACAGTGTTTTGTTCCCGGCTGTAAATCTGGGTATGGCAAAGGACGCGAGAAGTTTTCGCTCTTCGCTTCGCCATCTGATCTTCAACTACTCCACCAGTGGCGTCAAAAATGCCTCAAATAAGCGAGCGCTTAAAGCAATGGACAAAATATGTGCGCGACACTTCGAGAAGCAGCTTATTTTTGATAGTTACTTCAGAAAAGACAAAGGTGATGTCCTACTAGATCTAAAGAAAGTGCCTCAACTTCGAAGCGGAGCAGTTCCTTCAATTTTTTAGGGAAGCCTGGCGTAGCTCAATGATGCTGAATGCCAGGAGGAACCAGAAGACGCCAATGCGGAAGTACGGGAGGAGCTCAATTTAAATTTCTCTTCAACTACACACAGTGCAGGTGCCTTTCCTTGCCCAGACACATGCCGTAATGTAGAGAGAGAGAAAGGTAAAGAAAGACAAGGAGGTTAGCCAGTGTAAATGCCGGCTGGCTACCCTGTAAATTCTCAGCCTCGCCTTCGAGATGATTCCCCTAGTTATGCAGACACATAGTCAGAGCTTCTGTTGTGAAATAATGAGCAGGAAACACTGGCAGGAATTCCCAATTATTATGTTTAATGAGAATGTGGGGATTCTGCTCACAAGAGAACCGGGCGACACGAAAAGCACCGCGAGAAGCAAAGAAGCAAGCGAAGCATCTTAGCACTTGATGCGTGCTCAGATAAAGAAGAGTGATAAACGTCAGCTTTTGCGTAAAAACTTCTTTTCGCTGTCGTCTTTCATTGCTTGAGACCACCCGAACTGCCGTTATATCGCCTTACCTCGTCAAAGCTCTGAATAGGTTAGTAAGGATGATACGCTCGTTGGGCTTTTTGCCAGCAGCATCTGGAATGCGCCGTCCTCGATGCCCTTGAGGATATGCTTAATCTTGTCATCCTCTGACATGGTGGGATTTACCCGCTTGCACAAATCGAGAACATCCTCGATGTAGCTGGTGAATGTCTCTCCAGGCTGCTGTGCGCGCTGGCGCAGACGCTGTTCAGCGCGTAGCTTACGCACAGCGGGGCGATCAAACACTTCGGCAAAAAGGGTCTTAAATGCTGACCAGCTTGAAAAGTCTGATTCGTGGTTGAAGAACCCCAGTTTGGCTACGTCGGCGAGGTAGAAGGACACATAGGACAGCTTAGCCTGGTCGTCCCATTTGTTATGGGCACTTACACGTTCGTACGATGAGAGCCAGGCTTCCACGTCGTGTTCAGCGGTCCCACTGAAAATGGGTGGATCGCGATGAAGAGGGACGCCGGCGCAGACGACAGTGGCAGCCGGTGGTGCAAGCAACGAAGTGGCTGGATCAGGCATAGTGCAGGGCGATCGTGTTGGTCTTGGCAGGGTTCGAGTGCGGAGCTCCAGGACGAGGCGAAGAATCTCAGCAACCTCCACCAAATGCGACGAGGTTTATTGTCGTCGATAACGTTGTAAGAACGCTAGGTACTGGTAGGCACTGCAAGGACTGTTTGTAGCACGGGGTTCTCTCGCGATCACGGCACGGTCCTTCGTCTTCCTCCTCAGTCGGCACATACCCAGGGGCGCCTCTGCTTCATTACAGTGTCAATACCCTCCCCTTAAAAAGCATCGTCCCGATGCTACAAACAAACGTGAAAGCGAAAACAACACGACGCGTAATAAAGAAAGAAAAATAACAAAGTAACAAAGTAGCTAAGCTCGTCACCGGGCGTAGAAAGGCTTCAGATGCACCAAGTCATCCATGGATGACTTCAGGGCGGGCCCGGCGTCGCTGTGATTGCGAAATGCCGTCTGGCACGACCTCATAATCCAGTGCGCCAATACGTCGGATGATCTTACAGGGTCAGAAATATCGATGTAAGAGTTTCTCGCTAAGTCCTCGTCGGCGTATCGAAGTGCAGACCCAAACACGGTCGCCGGGCTGGTACTCGACGTACCGTCGTCGAAGATTGTAGTGTCGGCTGTCGGTCCTCTGCTGGTTCTTGATACGCAAGCGGGCGAGCTGGCGACCTGCTTCAGCACGCTGCAAATAGGTGGCAACGTCGAGATTGTCTTCGTCGGTGACGTCCGGTAGCATGGCGTCAAGTGTCGTTGCCGGGTTCCTTCCGTAGACCAGGGGCGCGATCTTGTACGCGTTCCAAAATGTAACGGAGGCGTTCCGTTCCATCGAGCCGCACACGATTGGTCAATTTCAACCGCGACGTTCAAATTGACCAATCGTGGGCGGCTCGATGGAACGGAACGCCTCCGTTCCATTTTGGAACGCGTACAAGATCGCGCCCCAGGTTGAACGGCGCCATGTGCGTCGTTTCTTGCACGGCCGTGTTGTATGCGAAGGGCACGTACGGAAGGATGGCATCCCACGTCTTGCGTTCGACGTCGACGTACACCCGTCGGCAAAATAAGTTGGGACGCGCGAGCGACGACCGCAATCAGATAAAACTGCATCGCCGCGCCGTCTGACGTGGAAAGTGCGTGTGCGCGTCCTTTCAATCTCGTAGGCATGTATGTACTCGCTTACAGCGGACCAGCGATTACATGTAGCGTTTTGCGCTAGGCGTCGCTTTCTTTCTTTAATTCGTGACGCGCTCAATCCGACGGGGCCACGGTGGCGGTGAAGTGTACGCGGCTCGCTTCACAGACAACGCAGAGAAGCCGAACTTTGCGTTGAACGCGCTGGTCTTAAAAGCTCCTTTCGCAGAAATTCCGGTGTCGGTGTCTACGTAGCGTCGTCGGTAGTGTGCGAAAAATCAGCGCGTTCTGCGCGGCAAAAATGTGTTCAATGTTACGCGCACAGGCTTTCTTTTCCTCACGGCTCGTTGAGGCTAATCATGGAGAAGGCGATGCCAACAGCGCCCGATCAGGTTATCGTGTTCTACTCTTGGAGGCGAAGCTCAAGCGTCCTTCTCGCTTTATCGTGGTTCGAAGAGCTCACACTTAGAGTACAGAGAAGCAGGGAACTTGTACTCATCGATGAACACGCTATGTTCTTTTGAGCTGTCACTCAGCTTTTCGGAATTCATCACTGCTGCCACGTGTTTATGTAACTTTCTGCAGCCACGCGGAACGCGTTGTGATTTACATGCTCTCTATTGAGGATATCGCCAGCTCTGAAAAAGCGTGATCACAGCAAATAGTTCCAAAGATATACATCGTTTGGTATCCTGTCCGAAAACTTGCCGATCAGTGTATGAGTGTGACCACATCCTGCAACGGTTTCACTGTTTTTAATGACAACTCAATACGGCATCATGTGTTTAAGCTGGTAAATTTCCTGTTCGCGAGCACGTTTCTCAATAAAATATTGCATGGCACACCCATCTGCCCAACCATTTTATACGTCTGTATCTATTGAAGCACAGTTTAAAAACTGTAGTTATCAAACGCCAGTCAGAGGGGCGCCGTGCGACCATAGATTTATCTACACAGTAGATCAGCTGTTTTTCAGTGGTTCGACTGGAATACGGCTGTCACGCCATTCTCTTATCTTCATCCGCCCGTCATGTGTTCGGGCTTCTTATTGGTCAGCGATACTTATTAAACATGTAGAAATAGTGAGTGCCGGACAAAGGTCTGTCGTCGACCGAAATGGCGCCACGTGTTCCCATTGAAGATCGGCGACACATCGCCAGACTTTTTGCGGAGGCTGTGCCACAGAGAGAGATTGCCCGAAGAACTGGGAGGTCGAAGACAGCGGTCACCAGGATTATCCGCGCTTTTAGGGATGAGGGAACACTTGCGGATGCCAAGCGGTCTGGCCGGCCAAGAGTCACGACGACGACATTGTGGCCGCAGCTTTCGTGGACCCTTTCTTGTCAGCTAAAGAAATCCGGGACGAGCTGTCACTGAGTATTTCTACAGCGACCGTGCGCCGACGATTGAAAGAGGCTGGAATTTCCAATTTTGCCGCGGCGCAAAAGCCTTTTCTGCCTGAGCGACAGCGCCAACCACGCCTGGACTTCGCTTTAAATCACCAGCGTTGGAATGAAGAAGAATGGAAAAATGTAGTTTTTTCTGACGAGTCGACTTTCTGCACTCGGTGGGATCAGCAGAGGAGGGTGTGGCGGCCCTTGAACTCGAGGTAACCAATGCGTTCAGTTTTCGTGGTGTTAATGTTTCGCTGCTTTGCATGTACCGAAATATTTTCGTAGATGTAACATTCTTGAGTAATTTTCAAACTTATTTCAACAAATAAAAATATCCTACAATGTCAATTAAGAAACGAATGCACTGCAAATAACAGAAAGTCCACAAATAATTCCTCGTTAGCAGCGCGTCAAATACACGTGTTTCAAGTTTTTCACACAGAGTCTTGTACGCGTTGTTCGCACGATGGTTTACAGCAAACTATAGTTTTAAGCAAAACGCGCATAACCGATTCCCAAATCAGTTTTCGACACCTTCTACCTGTCCATTCTGGTTCTTTTAAAATTGCAGGTACCACCCTCGTTATACTCAGAGCGTTCTTTCAAGTGGCCGGTGTTCAGTGTCCGTGTGGGGTGCTATTAGCAAAGATGGGCTAGGGCCACTTGTCCGCATAGATGGGAAATTCACGGCACCCTGCTACCGTTCCCTGCTACAAAACACCATGCTCCCATATGTTCTGGATGGACCTTTCCCCCGACGGCTGCTTCATCTTTCAGCAGGACAAAAGCCCCGTACACATGGCTCGTCAGGTGACCGCCACGCTTGAAGACCTTGGCGTGCGCACGTTGCCGTGGCCTCCCTGTGGCGCGGACGCAAACCCAATCGAGAATGTGTGGGCTCGAATGAAGTGGGGTCTGTCCAGGCGCAACTTGTCTAGGGCAACGGCGGACGCGCTGTGGCACGCAATTCAAGAAGAGTGGGAGGCCCTTAGGTCGGACGGCGATTATGTCGCCTCGCAGTACAAATCTATGCCGAGAAGGATGTCTGAAATTATTTCCGTGAATGGCCACTTCACGCACTATTAAATTTTTGTTATGAAGGGGGGGAGGGGGGCAAACGTGATAGATTTCGCCGTTGCTATTTTTCGCTCGTCCTCAGCGCTTTTCTTTTTTGTTCTTTCAAGGCCAACCCATGACCTCTCCGATTATAGCGAGCGTTTTTTTTTTCCTAGTCCATTCGCCTATTTTGTTGCATGTGCAAAGCGATCTGCCTGCCTCTTGTTATATTATGTTAATAAAGTGAAGCATTATTTCGGCTCAACGCCTTTTCGTTTTCGCTGTGTTTGTGTTTCAGTAATGATGTGCGTGGCACCGGTTAACCACTGAGACAAGATATGCTATCTCTTTAATAGCAGATATGCTATCTCTTTAGGGCATAGCGAGCCGCGTACACTTCACTGCCACCATGCCCCCGTCGAATTGAGCGCGTCACGGATTGAAGAAAGCGACGCCTAGCGCAAAGCGCTACATGTTCTCGCTGGTCGGCTGCAAGCGAGTAAAAATATATGGCTGCGAGATTGAAAGGACGCGCACACGCACTTTCCACGTCAGACGGCGCGGCGATGCAGTTTTATCTGATTGCGGTCGTCGCTCGCGCGTCCCGACTTATTTTGCCGACGGGTGTACATTGCCAGCATGCCGGCGATGGTCTTATTTAAGCGCTCGGTGAGGCCATTCGTCTGCGGGTGGTAGGCGGTGGTCCGGCGATGGCTTGTCTGGCTGTAGCGCAGGATGGCTTGAGTTAGTCCAGCCGTGAAGGCCGTACCTCTGTCGGTGATGAGGACTTCTGGGGCACAGTGACGCAGGAGGATGTTCTCAACGAAGAATCGGGGTACCTCGGCGGCACTGCCTTTGGGCAAAGCTTTTGTTTCGGCGTAGCGGGTGAGGTAGTCCATAGCTACTACAATCCATTTATTCCCGGACGTCGACGTCGAAAAAGGCCCCAGTAAGTCCATCCCGATCTGCTGGAACGGTCGGCGAGGTGGCTCGATCGGCTGTAGAAGTCCGGCTGGCCTTGTCGGCGGTGTTTTGCGTCGTTGACAGTCTCGGCATGTCATTACGTAATGGGCGACGTCGGCAGAGAGGCGAGGCCAGTAGTATTTTTGTTGTATCCTCGCGAGCGTGCGGGAAAAATCGAGGTGTCCAGCCATTGGGTCGTCATGGAGAGCTTGCAGAACCTCTGGACGCAATGCTGAGGGTACCACGAGGAGGTAGTTGGCTCGGAGAGGCGAGAAGTTCTTCTTTAGGAGAATGTCGTTTTGCAAGAAAAACGACGCCAATCGTTGCCTGAACACCTTCGGCACAATGACGGTCTTGCCTTCCAGGTAGTCTACAAGGCTCCTTAATTCCGGGTCGGCTCGCTGTTCGGCGAATTCGTCGGCATTGATGGGTCCCAAGAAAGTGTCGTCATCCTGGTCGTCTTGTGCCGGCGGTTCGACGGGGGCGTGAGGCAAGTAGTCGGCGTCAGAGTGCTTTCGCCCGGACTTGTAAACGACGGTGATGTCGAATGCTTGAAGTCTAAGACTCCATCGTGCGAGGCGACCTGAAGGATCCTTCAAGTTAGCTAGCCAACACAAGGCGTGGTGGTCGCTCACAACTTTAAAAGGCCTGCCATAGAGGTAGGGGCGAAACTTTGATGTAGCCCAGATGATGGCGAGGCACTGCTTTTCTGTTGTGGAATAATTTGCTTCCGCCTTCGATAGCGACCGGCTAGCGTAACTTACGCCCCTTTCTAGTCCGTCAGTCCTCTGCACAAGCACGGTGCTCTCCGCCGTGTGTTCGCTCTCCGCGATAGCGCGTCTCACCTGCGCGCTTTCACTCGCACATACAGCGCGCGGCGATGATGTTATCGCCCTTGGACTTTATACGGAACCTCACGGCGACGGCGATGCCGACGGCCGAAATCCGCTTGAAGTGTCCATATAATTGATATTGCAATAAAAATAAGAACTAGAACTTGGACATTAGCAGGTGAGGCACTGCACCCTTCTGAAGTAGTCTATCGGCGTAGAGCGGCTGTGCAGAGTAACACCGGTGTCATGGTGCCGCGAAGCATTCACCAAAGCACTGGTGCGACGCAGCGTCCGGTGTGGAAAGCGCTTGGAGAGAAGGAAAACGTGGAAGGAAGAGGAGGAGGGCTTCCTATCGAGGCTCTGCAGACGCCGCGCTTCCCCTTTATCCATGCATAAGTGGTTGCAGGTGGCGACGACACGGTAAATGATTCCCTAATGGCGTGACACGCTACCCGCTTCTGCTGCTACGCGGCGCGTACGCGAGGCCGCAGACGCGTAGACCGCAACCATGTCCATGTTTCTGCGCGTGTGTTATGTGTGCCCGGCTTCTACGCGCGTAGAACAGCCAAGGTGGCGTCGCACAAGTGCACTTGTTTCACCACCCAGTGCACCCGCAACCGCGCACGCGCGCCGCACAGGCGAAGGCTGTTAATTTCCCCGTTTTCCCGCCCGCGCTCGCGTCATCCCCCCCAATACCCTCCCCTAGAGCTCACTGCCCCCCCCCCCGCCCTTGCTCTCTCCCAAACTGTATTACGGTACTCACCGAGAGCTCAACCTGTCGTCGCCTTTTGCTTTGAACTCCTCTTCCCTCGTCTCCCCCTTCCCCCCGTTGCTCACTTCCTGTTGCACTGTGCCTTTTTTCAATCCTCTATACATAAGCGGAGGAACTGCGTGTTCTTTTATAGAGCCTTATATATTGTTATGTTTGCTCGGTTTTTGCAGCGACAGCTTTAAGGGCTCCGTTAAGCAGAAAGCACAGCGTCGCCGGCGTTCAGCGTGCGTTGACCGTTAGCGAAAAGTGTCTACCAATCACAGCGCGACGCGCGGCGCGTGATTGCAAGCGTTTCGCGGTAAAGATTACGGTTACATAAGCTGCAGTTGTCGGGAAGCGTGAGAAGCCGTCAGGGGCACTTTAATTCTGTCTCGTTTTACTACTTATCTGATAACGCTTTCGGGCCATGTGGCAAAACAGGAATAGGCCTCAAGAAACTTCATCAAACGACTGTACGAAAACACTGAAAAATGTAAAAAAAGAAAACGAGAATCACATGTTGCAATGCGTTTCCCGTTGCATTGCTCAATCCTCTCCTGCGTTCACGCCTGACCTATAATTTTGGATACGCAGACATGAAAGGGAAGGGGTGGGGGGTGCGAATAGATCGAACCGAGGGCTGCGTTGGAGGGCTCAAATGATGGGATGAAATGAAGAACTTAATAGACTCGAGCACGCGTAGGGAGAGTATATTCCGTCATCATTGTGTGTGGTTGCAGCCGTGTGAGTGTAAGGGCACACTTGTTTATACACGTATATTTGGGGAGTGGCTCCTGAGGCGAAAGCGACAGTGGAGTCGCGTTGCTGTACCTTTAGAACAAGGTTCAAACGGCGGGCTATGCAAAAACGACCCTCCGAGGGGGAAGCGCCGCGCTTTCGTTTCGCCTTTGTCGTCGGTTGGGATCGAATTAGCGGCGGCGATATCGTGAACATTACCGTACCTCAGTGGATGGAGGCAGGTAGATTGTGTTTTCGATGCGCCCCTTAACTGGCGAGCGGGGCGTAGAAGTGCCCGCACACAGTGCCCGCAGACAGATTTAAAGAGAACACGAAATAATTACTTTCCAGTGCGGTCCCTTTAGCAGTACGTCGAGCCTGCTTCCTGCCATCCCTTATTTTGCACGTCGTGTTATTTACCGGGGTAGTGACGAATCCATGCTGGGGTCTATGCGGGTCATTCAAACAAGTTCACGGGGATTGATCTCTGGCACTGGGCGCACCAATGCGGAAATGGCTCTATAGTGAAATAATAGTGACACGTATACATGTTTATCTTTCACCGGTGGCCGCTTTCCACCGGCTAACAAATGTTAAACGTTATCGCTCGGCGCAGGACGCGCCTGTATATATATATATATATATATATATATATATATATATATCGGAAGTTTCTAGAACGTTATCGATGCTTCTTTTCGTTGCATGTTTTCACCAACCCTTATGTTATCTGATTGTGTGACCGACGCGAATTGTCTAGAACTTTCTGGAAGACACGCGGGCATCAGGGATTAATCTGGAACCTTCGATGACTCAGGTATAAAAGCCGACGCGTCGCGCCGCTAATCAGATTTCGACGACCGCCGACTGTGTTCGCCGCTTTCGTTGTGCTTCGAGTGTAGCTTGCTTTCGTGGGCACAGGTTCACCCAATAAACAACCAGCTTCGTCATACACAGTTTTACTACTGTTTACTTCAGCGTCACTACTACGTGACATCTGGTGGAGATGCTAGTGCGTTCATGCAGCGAACGCCCCCGCAAAGCCGTGATCCAAGCCCGAAACCGGAGGACAGCGCCAACGTCGCCAAGGACCAGCGAGCTAGCCGTAGGCAGCAAGGACTTCTACCGGAGTACGGACTTCTTCCCGAGAAGACCACAGCGACCAAGAGGACAAAAGTCATGACCTCGGCAGCAGCTACCATGACAGCCCCTGCGCCAACATCTGCAATCGTGATGCAACAGCCCAGGGAGCCGCCGACTTTCCGCGGATCGCCATGTGAAGACCCCGAAAGCTGGCTGGAGGCATACGACCGAGTCGCTAAGTTCAACAAGTGGGACTCCGACGACAAGCTGCGCCATGTTTACTTCTCGCTTGAAGACGGCGCCAGAACCTGGTTCGAGAATAGGGAGCGTGCACTAACAACCTGGGACCTGTTCCGAGCCGCATTCCTGGACGCCTTCACGAGCGTCGTCCGTAAAGAAAGAGCTGCAGCCTTGTTGGAAAACCGGGTACAGCTCCCGAATGAGAGCATCGGTATGTACATTGGAGAAATGACTCGACTATTCCAGCACGCCGACCCCGGTATGCCAGAAGACAAGAAAGTTCGCTTGCTCATGCGGGGTGTTAAACAGGAGCTATTCGCCGGACTGGTGCGGAATCCACCAACGACAGTCCAAGACTTTCCCTCGGAGGCTACGACGATCGAGAAAGCACTGGACATGCGCAACCGGCAATACAATCGCCGTTCGACGCCACAGTACGCCGAAGTCCAAGGACTCTCCCACGACCTACGAGACACCATCAGGGCGATAGTACGCGAAGAGCTGCAGAAGTTGTTACCATCGTCGCAGCCTCAAGTTGCTTCCATCGCGGATATCGTGCGGGAGGAAATCCAGCAATCGCTAGGACTTCCCGAATCGCCGCAACCCGAGCCGGAAGCGATGACCTACGCCGCCGTCGCCCGTCGTCAAGGCCCCCCTGCGCGCTCGCGCCAGGGCCCCGTAACGCCGCAGTTCCGTCGTCCACCGCCGCCGCCGCCAGCACGCCCGCCCCTCGCCCAGCGCAGTTACCAAAGGAAGACGGACATTTGGCGCGCCCCCGACCACCGCCCGCTCTGCTATCACTGCGGGGAAGCCGGCCATGTCTACCGCCGATGCCCATACCGCGAGATGGGCCTACGAGGGTTCGCCGTCAACGCGCCGCGTCCAGTGCGGGGTGAACGACCGCGCGACATCGCCGACTACCTCGCCGGAGCCCAGTGGCAACCACGACTATCCTCACGCTCGCCGTCACCAGGCCACTACATCTCGCCGCATCGCCGTCAGTGCACCGGTCCCACCCGGGGCCGATCTTCCAGCCCTTACCCGGGAAACTAAAGGCAGCAACCGATGGAGGTGCGGTTGCTGTACGACGCAATGCCGAAGATCCTCCGCCGCCGACGACGACGATTCGCGAATCATCACGACGAGATATCAGCACGCCGCCTAGCCTTGACAGCACTTCGCCGCCGCAAGAAGACCGGCCGACGCGACGTAGCAGCTGCGGAGCAAGCCGACGCAGCCGTGATCCGACGCCACGACTTAACCGTAATGCTAGACGACGGTCTACCGACTTAGAAGTGCTCATCGATGGTCATAACGTCACCGCTCTCGTCGACACTGGCGCCGACTATTCCGTCTTCAGTGGCGCGTTCGCCGCCAAGTTAAAGAAGGTGAAGACGGCCTGGCAAGGACCCGATATCCGGACAGCGGGAGGCCACCTAATAACGCCGGCTGGAATCTGCACAGCCCGAGTCACGGTAAACAACCGCACTTACCCGGCGAGCTTCGTAATCCTGCAGCACTGCTCCAGGGATGTCATCCTAGGCATGGACTTTCGAAACCAATACGGTGCAGTCATCGACTTAAGATCCAAGTCTATAACGCTTTCAACGCACAACGCGATACCACCGGATACAAGCATAAGTTACCATGCCTTGAATGTGCTTGAAGAACAAGTCACCGTTCCGCCTCGCTCCAGCATAATGATTTCCGTCGGTACCGAAGTGCCTGCAGACATGGAGGGCATCATCGAGGGCGATCATCACCTACTGCTCGACCGTGAAATTTGCGTCGCTAGAGGCATAGCTGAGCTACGTGCAGGGAAAGCAAGGGTGATGCTCATGAACTTCAGCCCTGAATACAAGCACATTAACAAAGGCACCACGGTCGCCTACATCGACGAAATAGTACACGCCAGCGGTGCTTTCGCCTTCACGGATTCTAGTGCACCTGCAACGACGACTATAATACCTGAACCAACTTTCGGCATCAATCAGAACCTTCCCAGGCATAAGAAAGAACAACTAAAAGCTCTGCTCCTGCAATACAAGGACTGCTTCTCGTCGTCGTCAAAAGTTCGACAAACCCCTGTCGCCAAGCACCGCATCATAACCGACGAAATTGTCCGCCCACTCCGTCAGAGCCCGTACCGAGTTTCGGCGCGCGAACGCGAAGCGATTAGGCAACAAGTCGATGAAATGCTACGCGACATCATCCAGCCGTCCAAGAGTCCGTGGGCGTCCCCCGTGGTATTAGTGAAGAAGAAGGATGGAACCCTACGTTTCTGCGTCGATTATCGTCGCCTCAACAAGATCACGAAGAAGGACGTATACCCCCTCCCACGGATTGACGACGCCTTGGATCGACTCTACAACGCAAAGTATTTTTCCTCGATGGACCTCAAAACCGGCTACTGGCAAATCGAAGTCGACGAGAGGGACCGGGAGAAGACTGCCTTTATAACACCAGACGGACTGTTCGAGTTCAAGGTCATGCCGTTTGGTCTTTGCTCGGCACCTGCGACTTTCCAACGCGTCATGGATACAGTACTGGCAGGCTTGAAGTGGCAGACTTGCCACGGTCTATCTGGACGACGTCGTTGTGTTTGCCTCAAGCTTCGAAGAACACCTGCGGCGCCTTGAAACAGTTCTTCAAGCAATCAAAACCTCCGGACTCAAGTTAAAGCCAGAAAAGTGCCGCTTCGCATATTAGGAGCTCTTGTTCTTGGGCCACGTCATCAACAAGTCTGGAGTGCGCCCCGACCCTCAGAAAACTGCAGCCATCTCCAACTTTCCTCCGCCCGCCGACAAGAAGGCAGTGCGTAGATTTCTTGGACTGTGCGCCTATTACAGGCGCTTCGTCAAGGACTTTTCGCGGATCGCTGAGCCACTGACGTACCTCACGAAGGCCGACGTCGAGTTCAAGTGGGAGACGCCGCAAGTCGAAGCAGTTGAAGAACTGAAGCGACGCCTGCAATCGCCGCCAATACTTGCGCATTTCGACGAAAACTCCGATACCGAAGTCCACACTGACGCAAGCAGCGTAGGACTCGGCGCCGTGCTTGTGCAGAGGACTGACGGACTAGAAAGGGTTGTAAGTTACGCTAGCCGGTCGCTATCGAATGCGGAAGCAAATTATTCCACAACAGAAAAGGAGTGCCTCGCCATCATCTGGGCTACATCAAAGTTTCGTCTCTACCTCTATGGCAGGCCCTTTAAAGTTGTGAGCGACCACCACGCCTTGTGTTGGCTAGCTAACTTGAAGGATCCTTCAGGTCGCCTCGCACGATGGAGTCTAAGACTTCCAGCATTCGACATCACCGTCGTTTACAAGTCCGGGCGAAAGCACTCTGACGCCGACTGCTTGTCTCGCGCCCCCGTCGAACCGCCGCCACAAGACGACCAGGATGACGACACTTTCTTGGGACCCATCAGTGCCGACGAATTCGCCGAACAACAGCGAGCCGACCCGGAATTAAGGAACCTTGTAGACTACCTGGAAGGCAAGACCGTCATTGTGCCGAAGGTGTTCAGGCGAGGATTGGCGTCGTTTTTCTTGCAAAACGACATTCTCCTAAAGAAGAACTTCTCGCCTCTCCGAGCCAACTACCTCCTCGTGGTACCCGCAGCATTGCGTCCAGAGGTTTTGCAAGCTTTCCATGACAGCCCAACGGCTGGACACCTCGGTTTTTCCCGCACGCTTGCGAGGATACAAGAAAAATACTACTGGCCTCGCCTCTCTGCCGACGTCGCCCATTACGTAAGGACATGCCGAGACTGTTAGCGACGCAAAACACCGCCGACAAGGCCATCCGGACTTCTGCAGCCGATCGAGCCACCTCGCCGACCGTTCCAGCAGATCGGGATGGACTTACTGGGGCCTTTTCCGACGTCGACGTCCGGCAATAAATGGATCGTCGTAGCTACGGACTACCTCACCCGCTACGCCGAAACAAAAGCCTTGCCCAAAGGCAGTGCCGCCGAGGTAGCCCGATTCTTCGTTGAGAACATCCTCCTGCGTCACGGTGCCCCAGAAGTCCTTATCACCGACAGAGGTACGGCCTTCACGGCTGAACTGACTCAAGCCATCCTGCGCTACAGCCAGACAAGCCATCGCCGGACCACCGCCTACCACCCGCAGACGAATGGCCTCACCGAGCGCCTAAATAAGACCATTGCCGACATGCTGGCAATGTACGTCGACGTCGAACACAAGACGTGGGATGCCATCCTTCCGTACGTGACCTTCGCATACAACACGGCCATGCAAGAAACGACGCACATGGCGCCGTTCAACCTGGTCTACGGAAGGAAAGCGGCAACGACGCTTGACGCCATGCTACCGGATGTCTCCGACGAAGAAAATCTCGACGTTGCCACCTATTTGCAGCGTGCCGAAGAAGGTCGACAGCTCGCCCGCCGGCGCATCAACAACCAGCAGAGAACCGACAGCCGACACTACAATCTTCGACGACGCTACGTCGAGTACCAGCCCGGAGACCGTGTTTGGGTCTGGACTCCGATACGCCGACGAGGACTTAGCGAGAAACTCTTACGTCGCTATTTCGGACCATATAAGATCATCCGACGTATTGGCGCACTGGACTATGAGGTCGTTCCGGACGGTATTTCGCAATCACAGCGGCGCCGCGCACGACCTGAAGTCATCCACGTGGTGCGTCTTAAGCCTTTCTACGCCCGCTGAGGAACGTAGGTCCTTTGTTGCTTTGTTATTTCTGTTCCTTTCTGTACGCGTGGTTTTGTTTTCGCTTTCGTGTTTGTAGCATCGGGACGATGCTTTTTAAGGGGAGGGTATTGGCACGTATACATGTTTATCTTTCACCGGTGGCCGCTTTCCACCGGCTAACAAATGTTAAACGTTATCGCTCGGCGCAGGACGCGCCTGTATATATATATATATATATATATATATATATCGGAAGTTTCTAGAACGTTATCGATGCTTCTTTTCGTTGCCTGTTTTCACCAACGCTTATGTTATCTGATTGTGTGACCGACGCGAATTGTCTAGAACTTTCTGGAAGACACGCGGGCATCAGGGATTAATCTGGAACCTTCGATGACTCAGGTATAAAAGCCGACGCGTCGCGCCGCTGATCAGATTTTCGACGACCGCTGACTGTGTTCGCCGCTTTCGTTGTGCTTCGAGTGTAGCTTGCTTTCGTGGGCACAGGTTCGCCCAATAAACAACCAGTTTCGTCATACACAGTTTTACTACTGTTTACTTCAGCTTCACTACTACGTGACAATAGGAATGAAAGAGGGCTGCGCGGTATTGCGACTCGGGGTCGGGGACGAGAGACTGAGTCTTGAAGCAGACGAAGAGGAGACGAAAGCTTTATACAATATGTACAAATATGTACATATATAGCAGGAATAGCAGGTAATAGCTGGTAATAGCTGCCGTTAGCTAGGGATAGCTGGTCAAAGCAGTAAGAGCTGGTAAGAGCGCACCAGACCGACGGGGCGGCCGGTGGCGACTCTCTGGCTTAACAATGGGCCGGTTCTTCCTTAAATCCCCTTGGCGGCGGCTCCTCGTCGACAGGAGGAAGACGGGACGGTTGCTGACGTCACTCGCGTCGCATTGTGTCGTCGCGTCCCCCTGGCGACTCGTCGACAGGACCCCGAGGGACGGGTGGCGATGATGGCCGGGGCTGCTTGCACGTCGGCAGGACACAGACGGGGCAGTTGCCGAGGTCCCCCCGCGCCGTAATGTGTCGTCGCGTCCCCTTGGCGACTCGTTGACAGGATCCAGACGGGGCGGTTGCTGAGGCACCCGCGTCGCATTGTGTCGCCGCGTCCCGTTGGGACTAGTCGGCAGGACCCAGAGGGACGGGTGGAGATGATGGCAGGTGCTATGGCACAACAGCGGGCTGAAATAGGGCTGAGCTGCGCGGGTCGGTTCACAAAATTCGGTAGATAAGACTCAAGACTGCTTACGTGCGGTAATGCGAAATCGTCATACTGTTTGTACACCTCGGAACGTCATGAACGCGCTCATTTTATGCATACATTCGTGACGTGGCGCCACCCCCTCCCCATTTTCTGGGCCATGAAGTGCCCAATCACGCACGCACTATAGGCAACGCCTTTAGTGAGACAGATGGCTGCGACGTGACGTGTGCAATCCCGCACGCACTATGCACAACTTTACAATATATTGCAGCGCGTAGACACAATCCAAAAGAAGACGCGCAGAAGTACAAGTACGCCACGTGTGTCTTCTTTATATCTGCGCCTTCGCGCTGCAATATGTTGTTAAGCAAACACCAACTTGCCCAACAACAAGTCCTTCTGCAGGCTAGGCACACCTTTAGTAAGCCAGAAGCGTGCAGCCGAGGCGGCGTCCGGGAAGTGTGCTCGGCTCGCAACCCGGAGGCCCGGGTTGGAATCCCGCCCGGAACGAAGTGTGCCAAATTTTCGTTTGAAAGCCATTTCATTTCGCTTGCAGGAAACTCCCTGAGAAATGTGACGTCAATCTGAGCGTTTCTTTTATTTGTTTTTATTCTTTGTGGCGTCGGCCATTCTTGGTACCGTCTCTCGGTCACGCCGAGGGATTTTCGCGTAATGGGACGTATAATGCCTTCGCACTAATGAAATGGGCTTGAATGAAAAAACAAAAAACAAAAACAAAAAAAAACCCCGATGTGGATTAAGCGGAAACGTCACATTGTACGGCGTCTCATTCTAATCATGCTGCCACAAAACACCACGCTTAGCTTCGGACCCGTTTGCAATGTACAGTTTATATTAAAACACATATGTTTCATCCTGAGATCTTAATTACATCCTTGGTTCCTACATCACATAACACGTTGCCCCTATTCTTCCTTCCTGTAATGACCTGCAAGGCACCTTTCAGCATACAATGAATGCTTGATGATGACAATGAAGAAAAATTAGGGTTGATCCCTGTTTGATAGGAATCGGTAGAACACTAAAGTGAAAAGGGTCTTCACAGAAGCTGTTGCATGTTTATTGTGCGTGAAAATTTAAGAATTATAAGAGCACCAATGCGCACAATGTAGATTGCTATTGGGCTGGCATGGAACCGTTTGATGTAGTTGCGCCCACACTGACTCGCACGCAACCCGGAAACATTCACCGGAGACACTGCATTGCACGCGCCAGAGCACTGCACAAATCAGCCATAAACCGTAGGCGCTCGCAAACTGTACTACAAGCGAAACCGAATGGGTTGTTAGTAAATCGCTTCGTGAACTCAAGGTCCGCCTCAGCGAAAGGCGCACGATTTGTGGGTCGGCGACCATGTTGCAGATTTTCTTGGCGCGCGGCGTCCTGCTGCCGAATCGCTTCGGCGAAAGTTCATGCGGTCTATCGCTTCAACGGAAACTGAGCGGCGAATGCACAGCGCATAGAAAGGTCAGAGCCGTATGGAGATCGCTTTCAAGATACGGTATGCGCGACAGCCCGCACCGGCGCAAAGTACAAGCGCAGCTGTTGGCAGAGTAGAAGCTGCTCCCCCCCTCCCTCCCAGGCGGCCTTCCCGTCTTCCTCCTTTCGTGTGGGAGATTGAGTGGGAGATACTGTCTTGGGCAGCTAGTTGCGACGCTCTCAGCTTCAGCAATGCGAGTGGCAGACTTCGCAGCGTGCTCCGCGAACGCGCAGAGGCGATCAGCTTCACGCTGGCGTCTCTCTCGCCGCACCAAAGCGAGATTCGCCCGTCCTGCGCCGCTTAGCGCAGCAGCTTTCTTCTTCTTCTTTCTGGGGTTTTGCGTGCCAACACCAGTTCTGATTACGAGGCACGCCGTAGTGGAGGGCTACGGATTAATTTTGACCACCTGGGGTTCTTTAACGTGCACTACAACGCAAGCACACGGCCGTTTTTGCATTTCGCCTCCATCGAAATGCGGCCGCCGCGGCCGGGATTCGAGCCCGCGATCTCGTGTTCAGCAGCGCAACGCCTTAGCTGACCAGCAGTTTTCTTAGTTGGTGATCCCAATCGAAGCAATAGGCGGCGTGTAAGCACTGCATGTTGAAACTGCACTCCGTGGGCGAAGGGTGTCACAGGCTAATCCGACACGAAAGACAAATTATGTGCAGAAACTGGGTCTTCACCTCAGCAGAAGGCCTACACCGCCTACACCAGGCTGCAGCGCGTTGGAGCCTGCGCTGCGCTCAGACTACCGAAGCACTCACTGTCGGCGCTCATTACTGTCCCGATGCAGTACATCGCTTCACCGCTCATAGATGGCGGCGCCTTCCCTGTGAAGAGACAGCATATTTTACACGTTCGTGTCGACGTCACATCCGTCACAGGAAAGTGATGGTGGATCAGAATACATATTCGTCTTCTGCGTACTTTGTTAATTTGTTTTGCCAGTACCAAGTGGACGTATTCTCGCATGATACCTTGTAATGCACTTTAAACAGTTTTAGGGCGTTGAACCCACAATTAAATTTTTAACAAGCCTTTATCCCCTGTTGTTCTACTTTTGGTAGCATTGCAGACGTGTTTCATTCCATTTTGCCGTCGTTTTCTTCTCGGGGGGGGGGGGGGGGATGCTTTCTAGCGCCATTTCCAGTGCAATGCGATATGTCCATCTGAGGCAGCGAGTGCAGATCTGGCAAGAGCCGATGGCAAGAGCACATATCGTGTGCTCTCTGGGGTCATCATGTGCGTGCCGATGCTCATATGCGTGCCAATGCATCATGTGCGTGCCGTGCCGATAGAGTGTACCCTCGTCTCGCCACACACCTCCTGGGTGTGTAGCGTCAGCGCGTGAACCAACTGAGGCACATTTACCTCCCTCTCCTCAAACATGTGATATAATAGAGCCTGTAGTGCTACCCTTTCCACTCTTCTCACATGAAATTGCCCGCTTTCTTTTACCCAACACCCACATTACCAAAAAACTGGGAGCTAAAGAAAGCTATCACATGAAAAATAAAAGGGGAGAGGGGTTACTGCAAAAAACATCAACAGAATTGTTCTGTGGGGAAGACAGGTTTCCGCAAAATGGGAATTTAGTTCATTTCCCATTCAGAAATAGCACACAACAAAATAAAACAGTCGTGATGTTAGTGAGAGACAGCACATATGCTTGAGCTGCAGTATTCATGGCTTTCAGGCACGCCTGGGAAAATGCAGGGCAAATGAAGTGGTTCTGTCACTTTAGCTTTGCTTAATCGACCCAGCACACGCGCGGCAGGAGGATCAATCTATTTTGAACAATACTTAAAAACGCAGAATTTGCCCTTTTTAACAGTGGAATCTTCTACGTACAGACGCCAGAAGCACAAATGCAATGCGAATTGAGCAGTGCATAGCAATGCGAACGAGTGAAAAAAAAAAAAAACACCGCATATCCACGAAGTGAATGATGATCAGTGGGCGAAAGACCGGGGGATCGTTCGGGTAACCGTGAATCCCCCGACGCCGGCAGGCGGACCCAGAGGCGGCGAGAGCGCGGGAAGCGGCGGCAAAACGCCGGAAGCGTTCTCTACCTGAGGTTGGTGGCGCCGATGCTCGGTTCAAGCGCGAGCTTCGCGAGCCCTCAGCTCCGAGTCCGCTTGCCGGCGTTGCCGTACTGATGCTGCTTTGCGAGCTCTCAGCTCCGGGTCCGCATGCCGGCGTCGCCGTGCTGCAGCAGCTTTGCGAGCCCTCGACTCCGCTTGCAATTGAGCTGTCACTCTCGCCTTTTCATCCATAGCGGGCGCGCCGTTATCAGAAGCGACCGTTATCATCCATGGCTGAAGAGAGAAAGAGAACGTGCGTCGGGAACGAAGGCCCTTGTGCACCGACCGTTATCATCCATGGCCGTAGCTCTGGTTTGCGAACGCCGTTTTGCACCGGCGTTCGCAAACCAGAGCTACGTACGACGACGACGACGAGGGGGGGACAAGGCTCGGCCCTAAGGTGCTTCGCCCCTAAAACACTCAGCGTGCTGATGCCGCAGGCACACTTGTGTGGCGGAAATAGATGAGTTTCGCGTCCCATCGTGCAGAAAACTGTGGCGGACGAAAATGGCTCACAAAACCTCGACCTGTCGACCTGTAGCGCAGGGAGATCCGTCGCTGTCGATTATCGCGTAGCCGGTTTTTGACCAGCCAGAAAATGTCGCTTGTCGCCCGGAAGTTAGTGCGGCGACATCCGCTGTGGACAGCGTGATTGCGCAACATCGCAGCAATCAGGCCGCCCTGGTCCGCCCGGGCCGATCTGAATTCGCTCTTGCAACTTGCTCTCGGCCGCGACAGCAAAAAATAAATAGTAAAATAGTAATCGCCTTGTCTTATCTCAAGCTGAGAACAAAGTATGTCGCGTTCATGTTGTTGCCCCACGTCGCGATGCGACAGAGTGGGCCTGTCGCGTCGCTTGTCGGTGTCGCTTGAATATCGCGTGCATGTGGTAAGGCCTTACAGTTCGCGGGAAGATGCGCATTGTCACACTTACCACTATTATTAGCATACAGTGAGCCACGCTTTAAGCAAGTATCGATTTTGGGCTAATGTGGGGGCAAAACTTCCAGGAAATTGTTGGAAGCTTTCTTTTTAAAAAGAAAGGATCTGGTGTTAGCGATACATCAATCACACTGTATACTGCAGAATTGTGCTTTGTTGCAAATATGTTATCCTGACCATGTAATTCTACGTCCCACCTTGGCTCTCGACGCACGCGTGGAAGTTGTCCTTTTTTTCTGCATGTTCTGAGGCTGTCACTTAACAGTTGGTTGTTTGGCGCTTCACTGCCTCCTTTTAGGAGCGAAGCTCCTTATAGCGGCACCCGTTCCGTCCCCGTCGTCGTAGTAGTAGTGTGTAACCAGTCTGAGAAAAATGAGAAAAGTTGTCGCAGTTTCACCTGAAAGGCGAAGCATCAATTGCGATAGCAAATTTGTAGAGAGCTATACGGAGTAATGATATTAGCTTTATCAGCTGTATAAACTTGAACATGCAGCAGCACCGGCAACGCGCAGAACTGTTGTCGACGCCGTCGGCGTTTTGCCCGCGTTCGCTCAAAATGCCTGCGGCGTTTGTGACTGTTGCCGGAGCCTCTGATATGAATAGGCACTTGGTGCCGCAGCTAAACGTCGCCTCCCTTCCCTCCCCCTCCCCCCCCCTCCCCCATGGCCTCTCGCGCGTCGGAAGAAGGCGCGTTTGCTCTACATATATGGTGATTGTAAAGGAGGAAAGAGACGCCTACTTCTGCAGCCCTTAAGGAAGCACGGCGCAGAACGCGCGTTTGTTCTCCGCCGTGCGTTCACTCCCCGTGAAAGAGCGCGTCCCTCGCACCCTTTCACTCGCACATACAGCGTTCGGCGGCGCGCGGCGACGATTTCATCTCCATTGACGTCATACGGAACCTCACGGCGACGGCGACGGCGACGGCGACGCCGACGGCAGAAATCTGCTTTTGAGTGTCCATATAATTGCTATCGCAATAAAAAAATTCCGAAGTTGTGTCCGTAGCGCGGAATCGAACCAGGGACTCCTCGCTTCCGAGCGCGCGGCGTTAGCCCACTACGCCACGAAGCGCACATAGACACACGCACCACGATGGCAATAAATACCCAACATTAACGAAAGGCCGCGTTTCTAGCGCGTTTCAACCGCGTTTGTGCTAGCGCGTTACGGCCCGTGTAAGAAGCTGGTGTAAGACGCTGTGGGCTCTCCGTCTTACCTTCAACGCGTTTCGAACGCGCTGCCCAAGGCGGTGGCAAGTCAAGTTCAAGTCGAGGAGCGTTTATGAATACGGGGGGTATACTTAAGGTCCCTGTATTTTTCATAGAGGGACCTTAGGTATACTCTCTCAGCAGTCATGTGATGGCGTCGGCAAACGCGGTGCACGTTCCGGCATGTGTAAATGGCTGCGTAAGACGCTGTGGCCGCTCCCCCTTACTAGAGAGTACTGCACGTTTCTAACGCGTTCGTGCTAGCGTCCCCTTAAGCGGGAGATCCGATGATTCCCTCCGGAGCTTCGCCCACTCATCATCATTCACCCCGTGGATATGCTGTGATTTTCTTCTGTCCCCTTTTCACGAAATGTATTTCGTACCACAGCTAAGTATACCTGATGTATCTTTATTAAGAAAGTCGCTGAATTAACAGATAAGCACATCCCTGTTTACACGATCACCTCTAATCTAAAAAAAAAATATGCATGGTGTAATCGTCGGCCAAAACGCTTGTCCAATAAAAAAAAAGCGCCTGGTTCAATAGCTGAACTAAGCCATAGCAATGCTCGTTGGTGAACCTACGAACAGAGCGCCGATGAATACGTGCAGGCCTTGAAAGAAGCCAAACATAACTTCCTAGGCAGCACATTACCTTCCATGCGTAAAACTAACCCTAAAAAATTTTTGCGCGTGGCTAATTTTAATGACGATAATACAATAGAGCTAAATGACCTTTATGGTGAGCTATACCAGCCAACCAGTGTCCCAGAATACTAAATGAAGTTTTCGCAAATTATTTTTCGCTACCCAGTCATTCCACTTTGCCGCACCTACGACCATGTGACCATGCATGAGGAAATGTTTCCTCTCACTATCAGTTATGTTGGTGTCGCAAGCATCATTAGGTTGCTAAAACCATCCTCTGCGCCGGGTACTGCTCAGATTAATGGGAGATTCCTTCAAAACACAGTTTGCTACAAACGAAGCATCTTAACTAAAATTTTTCAGCAATCACTGAACGATGGCTTTCTTCCACCCTAGTGGTAAGTCGGGAACGTAATTCCAATTCATAAATGGGGCAACAAGCATTCCGCTCCAAATTACAGACTAATTTCGCTCACTAGTATGCCTTGGAAGTTATTAGCGCATTTCTTGGCTGCTCACCTAGCTACTTTTTTGCAGTCGTATTCATTTTCGCACCAACGCAGCATGGATTTCGCAAATCATACTCGTGTGAAATTCAATTAGCACTTTTTTTACACAAACTAAACACCATTCTTAACAAAAGGTCTTTGGCTGAATGCACTTTTCTTTCCTTTTCTAAAGCCTTTGAATCTGTGTGTCACAAACTGCTCATTTATAAATTACGACTACTTAAGCTTGATCCCTGTATTTTAACCCGGAGTGAAAGTTTTTTTGCTAAGCGCTCTCAGTTTGTTTCAGCTAACGGCACAAATTCCGAAGAATGCACAATACATTATGGTGTACCGCAGGGTTCAGTACTCGGTCCTCGTGTTTTTCTCATTTATATTAACGATATACCACCTTGCGTTTCCTCATTAATTCATTTCTTTGCCGATGATTGCGTAATATTTCAAGAAGTCACAGGTCCAAACAACACCGCTCTTCTTCAATGTGGCATTAACGCCGTATTTGACTGGTCTTACACATGGCTTATGGAATTAAACATTAAAAAATGCAAAATCACGCGAGTGTCAAAAATGATTACTAGTTTACCAATTTGCCACTCAAATAACGCAAAACTCGACAGCAATCTAATACGGGATACTCACACCTCTCATGTTGTGTGCTACCGTAATCACATGCTCGGATACCTTCGTCGTAATTTTGGAATATCACCGTAGCCTCTCAAACTAATGCTGTATAAAACACTCATTTGCCCTCAGTTAGAATATGCAGCTTTGGTTTGGGATCCCCATCATAATAATTTGGTACATTCGCTAGAAATGGTGCAAAATCATTTGGTCCGTTTTATACTGTCTAATTACAATCAAATGGCGAACATCACGTTTATGAAAGCTAACCTTAAACTAACGACGCTTGCTTCTCGGCGTGCGATGCCCCGGTTAAGCGTTTTCACAAAGTGTATGATTATCCATAGCTGCGCGATTTACTAATACTTGCTGCCCATTACGTTTCGCGCCGCCTTGATCATGCTCATAAAGTTTGCATTCCGTTGTGTAAAACCGAATAATTCCTACATACCACGCACATCAAATGATTTGAATTGCTTTCCCAAATCGGTAGTAACAATTTGAGATCATGAAAAATCTGGGACTTTACTAACCAATGCTTCACAACATCTTGTTGCACGTGTCTCCTTATAGCTATTACTGTATAATTAGAAATATTGCACTGCTTCTTTGTAGTTATATTATTTTTTGTAACATGTTGTATTCTGCCTCTTCGTAACTATATTGTATAAGCAGAAGCATTGTACTGCTTCTTGTATTTAAAATTTTGTTGTTTTTCTGTTTTTTATACCATTCCCCTCTGGAATGTCTGCTGAGCCTGAAGGGATAATAAATAAATAAATAAATAAATGAATAAATAAATAAATAAATAAATAAATAAATAAATAAATAAATAAATAAATAAATAAATAAATAAATAACAATCGCCCGTGCCAGCTCGCTCCTAACGAGAAGCGCGTCACAACACGCAGCACAGAGGAGTGGACAATACCGCGTAGGAGGACCAATTACGGGAACCAAGGTTTACAGTTTACCCTCCCTAGCATATTAAATATACACAATACAAAGATACAAACATTCTCACAGTGCCCCGAGAAGCACTTTAAACTTCACTTTCTTCAGAGGGTAGCCTAACTGGCGTTATGTAGTGCGACTTTGTATATCATTATTTTCCTAATACTAGCAGTGCGATTTCGTAGTGTAGTTATTTCTTGCAACAATTAACTAACGTTTTAACACTGGCAAACAGGGTGGCGCAGTGCCAACGGACATTTTTCAACTGGTCATGTATTATATACGGCAGCGGGGGAAAATAAAGTAAAAGTGCCGGTAAATACGACCAACTATGCCCTTTATTTCGCCCCGATTACAAGGTTATTTTTTAGGGGTGTGCGAATAAGTGAGTTTTGGAACCGAGTAGAACACGATTCGAATAGTGATGACACCGAATCGAATACGATTCGAATATTATTCGAATATATTTCGAATAGTAAGGCAACCATTCCAATACAACCCCAGAATTGCTCAACATTTTATTTGAAACAAATACGAAATGCGAAGACACCCGTGTACTTAGATTTAGGTGCACGTTAAAGAACCCCAGGTGGTACAAATTTCTGGAGTCCCCCACTACGGCATGCCTCATAATCAGATCGTGGTTTCGGCAGGTAAAACCCCATAATTTAATTAATTTTTAACTCACAAACTCCAACAAAGGAACATTATGATGACTTTTAACCGACAAAACATACCACAATTATGTAAACTGAAATAAGCTCGTATACACCAGCGACTCGAGCGTTCGAGATATGTTGTAACTGTAGGATAAAATACAGCAGTGACTACAGTGATCAAGGTGGTATATTTTCACCAGCTTTTAAATAAAATTGAGACAAGCATTAAACAAAATATCACATGTGACAAAAAATTAGCAATGTCGAACCAAAGAGTACACATACAGCTAAATATGTAAAGGAACAGCTAAAACAGTAATCACAGCACTGGCCTTAGCACCAGAAGCAGGTAAACATCATTGTTGAATACTTTATCTGAAAGAACAACTTGTGCAAACACAACACTTGCGTCTGTTGTTTTCATGTAAATGAGTACAAAAATTGCACTTCTGAAGCTCAATGCAGTGGTAGTGCCCACCTTCAATTATACAAGATGAAGATAGGAACTGACTGATTCTATGCAGCTGCATCATGGTAAAAAACCGTACAAAATGGAGCCTAACACACTAAGAGAAACACAAACACAATTACAGGAAACAACACGCAAGTGCCCATTTTCAGTGAAAATACAAAAAGAAATTGAAATATACCACCTGCATAATGCGAACTATTATTTCGTGAGACCAATAGCATTGGCTACTTGTGAATTTATCACAAACAACATGAGTAAATTGCAACCATGCTATGCTCACTTGGTAAGAACTCTTGCTGGCAAATCTTCAGAATCTCAAAGCAAGCCACTTAGTTCATTAGAGTACTTTAAGACAATAGCGGGAGTTGCCATGCAAGAACACTGGGCCTCTTCGATTATCAGTCCCTGACAGTCCCGGACTGCTTGGGACAGCTGCCCTGCATTCGATTTTGCTCGGACAGCTTCCGAAGCTCCGCCAACTGGTCCGAGAGTTGTCGGAAGCGCGTTCGTTTTTTCGCGTACCGGAAGTTGCGGACTGCCCGCGGACTGTTGGAGCTGGTAGCAGATGTTTGCTCGGACAAGCGAAATTAGCTAGCAGACGACGCTGAGTGTGGCGCCCATTTTGAAAAAGCAAAATGGCTCAAGTGATAGCTAGTGAAGAAAGCAACATTTACCCTGTGTGTGACGGCGACGGTATGCCAGTTTTGCACGAAGGCCTGCCTGTTTATGTCACTGAAGGTAGGGAAATTCGTATAAGGCATGACCCCAATAAATGTGTCACCACGATGGAATGTTTTTTTTTCCAGGAGGAATCGGCGTATGCGTAAATTTTGCAGGCGGGCAGAGCGAAGGCGATGGTGCTGGCGCTGATGAACTCTGGCCTCGAGCCAAGGTGTTGCGGCTCATTCAACAGTTTAAAATCTTCAAAAGAGACCCCGCAATGCGACTGAAACCGCAGCGTCTGCTATGGGAAGCGTTGAGCCGAATCCTCAACGCTGAGTTCCCGAGTGTCCCTGTGATGCCAGCCCAAATTGAGAATAAGTGGCGTGTGTTGAAACGCGCTTTCTTCAAGGTGCGGCGCCACAACAAGTCCGGCAACGACCGCCGCGTCTGCGACTTTGAAAAGTGAGTTGTCACGCACATCGAGCTCAATTAATGAGCGCGAGCAGCGTAGGGTTTGTTCCTTAATTCTTATTATTGACAGCTTAAGGCGGACAGTGTAGTATTTGTCTTCGGTTCGTTTCATTTATTTATTTTTACTTGTTTGTTGCAATTACGCACTACTACCTTGTTGCTCAACGTGACGTAAAGCTCCTGACACCGTCTGCGAGGTGTTTACGTTTCGCTAGGCACCGGAAAAAAAAACGAAAAAAAGGAAAAGAAAGAAAAAAAAACGTTGTTCATTTCTTGCGTACGTGTAGCGCGTTATAAGTTTACATAAATTATGCTGCTAACAGAACGGAGTCTGGTATGCAGATTCTGCCTGCATGCTTTATGTAAATATTACAGTGCAAACTGATACTTTACATAAAATGACAAAATTGGTGATGGACTATATGTAATGTTTTCTTTTTACCATTAGACATTGTCAAGGACTGAATTAAAGTGATGCGAGTCCTGTTCATAAACTAAAATACAAAGCACATTGAAGTGTGTATACCTGGCAATTCACGTCATGATGACCCTTTCTTGAAGTTACAAACTTAAAGCAATTGCAGGATACATTCTGTTTCTGTGCTTCACAAGCAATGTTAAGAGCCTAAATTCTCCCTGTAGATCACGAGCACAGGTTTCTCTAAATGCACATATAATAGAAATGTGATAGTCTGTGTCACAAATAATTGAATATGTTGTGCTTTCCTATAATTACTACCCATGGCCAAATATCCCGTTATACAGCGTACAGGTTTCAATGAGGTTGCATCACACTGTCATAAATATGCACCAGCAGTGTGCAGTAATGAACTTTTAGTGCATTTATCTGTGGCATATGGTTCACATACACAGGGAACTGAGCGACATTTTTACCAAAGTCACATGCTAAACCCTCCCTACCTAATGGGCCCGGGTCAGGTGCGGACCAGCCTTGGGTAGGTTTCTTTTTATTATTTTTAATAAGTTGACTTACATGTGATGACCACCTTAAAAGGTGATCATCACACACTTGCATAACAAATTATGTCATCAAGGTAGCAAATAAAAAACACCTACTGACAATCTTTTACATTGTTTCTTTCATGTTATACATGTTGCTATTTTGAAATAGCATTCCAGCCGTCGTGACGCCTTCCCGACATTCAGGATGTCCTCCCCTAAATTATACTGTGACACACGATGCAGTTCTGTCACATTGGCCCTTAATGCTAGCGCAATGCTTCTGGCAAACAGAAATGATACACCAATGTATTCCGTGGCACGTATTAAGGACCACTATCCCAAAAGTGTTTGCAGTCTTAGTATTTTTATTAAGGGGACATGACTGAGTTACGCCTCGGATTCAGCGCCACACAACGGCAGTATGTTCACTATTAATAATAATCAAATAGGTAAATATGAATGTTTTTATTTGGTATCAGGACAGTGTGATTTATCGTGATAGTAATATATGCCTCTTCAGGTAATCTACCTGAACAGGCTGCATTGCACTATATGCTCATAATTCAAAAACAGTGTGTTTAAACTAAAAAATGAAAACTAAAAAGCAGGAAGTGCTTCTTGCAGACCTCTACTGGTATGAGGAAAACTAACAGACCCCCTATATTTCATAAATTGCAATTGGCCATCATTTCACAGAGCAGTCACCATTATTTCTAGTTTACGATAGAGTAATATCCCCTGAAGAACATTCTGAAATAGAAATCATACACACCTTTGCTGGATGATGCAGAAATAGAGGTCAGATCCAGAGGGAGAGTTCCGTTGCTGTAGCGCTTCGAGGTACAAGTGAGCACAGCACCCTTAGTACAATTTAAATGTGTCATTGTTGCAGCATTACAATGCTATGGCAGTCATATTGTTGATGCAATACAACTGACAATATAAATTGCTAGCCAATTATTTTTTAACACGAAAGTGTTTTATGCCGGGGTCCACCAAGACTTCACTGACGTATTTCCGTCACGGAAATACGTCATAGAACATAATACAAAGAAAGAAACCAGAAGAAAAAGTTCCACAAACATGCAAAATTTCGAAATCGAACCCACGACCTCTCGGTCCGCGACGATAGATCGCCGAGCGTTTAACCCATTGCGCCACAAACGCATTTGCAGAGAGCTACACAGACGCGCCTTATATATCTAACACTCCTCCGTGTACCCGCGCTCTTGCTCGGGGCGGTGCCGCCGCCTACGAGCAGAAAAGAGAAGTACTGCACTATGACACTAACGCGCACCGACAGTGAACGCTTCGGTGGTCTCAGCACTACGACGCCTCGATGCCAGCATCCGAAGGGACGCTGGCATCAAGAAGCACTACCAACGCCACCTAGGTGGCGTTGGTAGTGGCGTTCACCGTACTCAGCACAGCGGAGCGTGGCCTCCGCAATTAGCTCTGAAAATGTTTCTGAAGTTGATCGCGGAGGCTGCAATTACGACGCGCTGTACGCGCTGATTTGACTCGGCGACGATTCAGTTACGTGCTTTGTCTTGCGCGTTGTATTAGTGTGTCAGTTACGTGCTTCGTCTTTCGCGTTGTGCTAGCGTGTGCAGCGTAGTGCAGCTTCCATATGCACGACGGTTGCTCATGGTCATCGACGTTGGTAGTCGTGATGGAGGAGACGTGCCACCAGGCGTCAGCGTGGGTGCATCAACGCCTAAGGGCGCTTTAGCCACAAAACACCAATAGACATTATATATCAATGTGCAATAAACATTACACTACTTCTGTGAAGACACGTTTCACTTTCGTGTTCTATACCGATTCCTATATAAGAGGGATCAACCACATTTTTTAAAATATGCTCCACGCAAATTAGTCCTCTTATAATCATAATAAGGTTGCCACTGCATGATTCATTGGCTGTTAAACTATGAAGCAAAGAAAAGTTAACAAAAATGTACAGATAAACAATTTGGTTTGCAACATGAATATGAGTATGCGTTTGTGAAGACATCCAAAAAATATGTATCCTGCTTCCCTTAGCGTTCAGCCAGCTGCTGGTACAAGTGGGGGCAGTGAGCAGCTGCAGGCCGATTGCTCCCAGGAGAGCCAGGGGGTGGATAGGGACATCGAGGAGGAGCCACCATCCCAACAGCAGCCCCAACCAGCCCCTCAGGCCAAGAAAAGGCGCCAAAGCAACGGCCAGGCACTACTGTCAAGCGTCCTGGCAAACCTAGAGGCAGCAGAAAGAAATCGACAAAGAAGGCACGAGGAACGTCTCGCTGCTCTAAAGGAGGCGGAAACAAACCGCAATAAGTGCCTGCAGGAGCGCAACAGTATTCTTTTGAGGCTGGCCACCGCTCTTGAAGAGAGACGTGTTCCTGGTGCGTCCGAAGACTAGGCAAATAAGAACTGTGCCTAAAGAAATAGAGGTCTTAATATTTTTCAGGCAAAAGTATTCTTGCTTGGCATGCATATTTTGGCTGCATTCAGGCCTCATGAAAGATAATGATAGTGAGCAGCTGCAGGCCGATTGCTCCCAGGAGAGCCAGGGGGTGGATAGGAACATCGAGGAGGAGCCACCATCCCAACAGCAGCCCCAACCAGCCCCTCAGGGCAAGAAAAGGCGCCAAAGTAACGGCCAGGCACTACTGTCAAGCGTCCTGGCAAACCTAGAGGCAGCAGAAAGAAATCGACAAAGAAGGCACGAGGAATGTCTCGCAGCTCTAAAGGAGGCGGAAACAAACCGCAATAAGTGCCTGCAGGTGCGCAACAGTATTCTTTTGAGGCTGGCCACCGCTCTTGAAGAGAGATGTGTTCCTGGTGCGTCCGAAGACTAGGCAAAGAAGAACTGTGCCTAAAGAAATAGAGGTCTTAATATTTTTCAGGCAAAAGTATTCTTGCTTGGCATGCATATTTTGGCTGCATTCAGGCCTCATGAAAGATAATGATAGTGAGCAGCTGCAGGCCGATTGCTCCCAGGAGAGCTAGGGGGTGGATAGGGACATCGAGGGGGAGCCACCATCCCAACAGCAGCCCCAACCAGCCCCTCAGGCCAAGAAAAGGCGCCAAAGCAACGGCCAGGCACTACTGTCAAGCGTCCTGGCAAACCTAGAGGCAGCAGAAAGAAATCGACAAAGAAGGCACGAGGAACGTCTCGCTGCTCTAAAGGAGGCGGAAACAAACCGCAATAAGCGCCTGCAGGAGCGCAACAGTATTCTTTTGAGGCTGGCCACCGCTCTTGAAGAGAGATGTGTTCCTGGTGCGTCCGAAGACTAGGCAAAGAAGAACTGTGCCTAAAGAAATAGAGGTCTTAATATTTTTCAGGCAAAAGTATTCTTTCTTGGCATGCATATTTTGGCTGCATTCAGGCCTCATGAAAGATAATGATAGTGAGCAGCTGCAGGCTGATTGCTCCCAGGAGAGTCAGGGGTTGGATAGGGACATCGAGGAGGAGCCACCATCCCAACAGCAGCCCTAACCAGCCCCTCAGGCCAAGAAAAGGCGCCAAAGCAACGGCCAGGCACTACTGTCAAGCGTCCTGGCAAACCTGGAGGCAGCAGAAAGAAATCGACAAAGAAGGCACGAGGAACGTCTCGCTGCTCTAAAGGAGGCGGAAACAAACCGCAATAAGTGCCTGCAGGAGCGCAACAGTATTCTTTTGAGGCTGGCCACCGTTCTTGAAGAGAGATGTGTTGCTGGTGCGTCCGAAGACTAGGCAAAGAAGAACTGTGCCTAAAGAAGTAGAGGTCTTAATATTTTTCAGGCAAAAGTATTCTTGCTTGGCATGCATATTTTGGCTGCATTCAGGCCTCATGAAAGATAATGATACACAGCATTTTATTCCTTTTTTATTTATTTATTTCTCTTGTTAAGAAATACTTTACATTGAATATAGTACAGAAAGCACACAAGACGATGTCAGAGCAATGCACATTACAGTGAACATATTTCTTGCCCCGCAATGCAATAACATAAAAATTTTATCAGCTCGTTTTTACAAGCTGTATGTTTATTTCAACCTGAATCAACGAAATACTGTGGAAACCACACCTGCTGTATAAATGCAGGAATCAACATGACTAGTTTGAAAAGCTTCCATGGTCATCACAAGGCAGGCCGGGCTACTTTCAATACAACATAGAGAACAGTCATACTCATTTATAAGAGATGCATGGCATGCTACATGTGAACTGCAACAAGCTTAACAATGACATGGACAGCTTTCTCCCCAGTACATTTGGCGTATACATAGCAAACACACCCTCTAAGTAATGCATGAAGAAATTCATGGTTAGACAAGTTGGCTCCATTTTTTTTTCATTGTCTTCTTCTTTCTGAGGTTTCACGTGCTAAAGCAAGTTTTGATTATGAGGCACATTGTAGTGGAGGGCTCCAGGATAAATTTTGACTACCTGGGGTTCCTTAACGGGCGCACCTTCTTTACTGTATGTATGTAAGCTTACAGGCTTTCCTGGGGGTGTGAGCACCTTGATGTTGCAATAAGTACAGTGTAACTGTATACAATAGTCATCACAGGTGAAGCATAGGGTGATATTAACGCAGTACACTATCCTTGACACCTAAGTGGCATGCTTGCAGGTAAACAATGCGCTTCTGGAAAAGATTTGTACAAGCTGTGCAGTCACTCCAACTTCAAAGTAATGTTGCATATGATGGACATAATAAAATGTATTTTTCACAAACATTCTGGTGCGGTGTCACTTGACTGACTTGTACACAAATGAACAAAGGTACATAACATAACCATGGCACTCACTTTCACAACAGAGAATGCTATGCAAATAACACTTTATACATAGCAGGCAATGCTGCAGAAGCTATGCAAGTAGTGCAGTCATGGAAAGCTCGCACTGTAGTTCTCTTTGATCTGTTACACTTTCTACGAACTACAACTTGTGGACACATGGTTACATCAAATCACATATAATTTGTGTACTTCTGTGCTTCCAAGTATGTGGTGGACTATTTTTGGGCTGAGGGATCAAGTAATAAGCTGTGGCCTCTGGTTACACAACCTTCACATTCATCTTGTTTGTTAGTAAATAGGTTCAGATGTCCAACAAATGTCATGTAATAAATACTCCATATGTTTGTATACAGCCGCATCAGACTTCATTCTACAGGAGCTACGTGACACCACCACCTTTTATTAGCTGATGCAAGCGGTGTTGCTAGTTATGTATGAAACGTAGTAAAGGGACATGATAGTAGCATTGTACTAGCCCTTCCCTTTTTGCGAAACAAAATTTCTGAGCATTACAGTGAACACTTTGACAAGTTGCTGCTAGCGCTTATACGAGGTCTGTTAGAAAAGTATCCGACCTTTGGTCGAAGAAAAAAACTGGCATAACTGCAGCATTGTAACCTAATCAGCCTTAAAGTAGTCTCCTTGGGACTCCACACACTTCTCCCAGTCCTCTGTCGGAATGGAGTTCAGCTCGGCTATCTTGGCAGCCATAATGTCCTCTCTTGTCTGAAATCGCGCTCCTTTCAATGGCCTCTTGATTTTGGGAAACAGCCAGAAGTCGCAGGGGGCCATATCAGGTCAATAAGGAGCCTGTTGAACTAAATAAGTCTGGTTTTTTGCCAAAAAAGACTGAATCAAGTGCGAGGAATGTACAGGAGCATTGTCGTAATGAATGCGCCAATTTTCTGTTGACCACAACTCTGGTCTCTTGCGCCACACAGCATCACGTAA
Organism: Dermacentor silvarum; assembly: GCF_013339745.2. Classification (NCBI taxonomy): domain Eukaryota; kingdom Metazoa; phylum Arthropoda; class Arachnida; order Ixodida; family Ixodidae; genus Dermacentor; species Dermacentor silvarum. Next base: position 64,502,841 of record NC_051155.1, on the reverse strand, counting down.
GCGACGGAGGACATCCCTGTAGTACTCTTTGGTGATTGTTTGACCCTGTGGTGCGTACTCATGGTGTACCACACCGTGGGAGTCTAAGAAAGCACTCAGTATAACTTTGACGTAGCTGTGCACTTGGCGGGCCTTCTTTGGTCTTGGTGACGTGGAATGCTGCTACTGTGACGACTGGGATTTCGTTTCTGGGTCGTACTCGTACACCCAAGACTCGTCACCAGTGATTATGGTGTTCATGAAGTCGGGGTCACTGATTGTGGAATCCAACATTTCCTGTGAAACTTCAACACGAAGTTGCTTTTGCTCCACCGTGAGCAGCGTCGCCACGAATTTCGCCGCAACTCTCTTCATGGCCAAATCTTCGGTCATAATGGAATGTGCAGAAAAAATGCTGATGCCCACCTCTTCCGCAATTTCTCAGATAGTCACACGACCGTCCCGCATCACCACAGCGTTCACTTCGGCAATAACCTGGTCATTTCGGCATGTTGATGGCAGACCGGAGCGTGGCTCGCTCTCCACCGATGTGCGGCCGTCTTTAAACCGGTTGTGCCACTCCTTAATCTGTGTGCTGCTCATAGCATCGTCACCAATAGCCGTCTGAATCTCCCGAATGGTTTTCACTTGGCTGTCACCCAGTTCCTAGCAAAATTCGATGCAGTAGTGCTGCTCCAGTCGCACCGCCATTTTCCTTGAATAAAAAAACCGACGAGAGCATTGCGCACTACCTCACTCAAATGCTGCGTCCCAACGACTGACGCTACCAACAGCCGAGAAAAAATTCGCGCATGCGTAGGAAGGTTCAAGGTCAGCTGATGCAAGCGCGCTTGCTTCATATCCATCAGGTGTTCGCAAAAAAATGTCGGCTACTTTTCTAACAGACCCCGTATCATGTCGAACAGGCGACATGCTCACAAACTTTGTGCCAGGGTGTCCCGTATCCTGGCTGCCAGGGAGGACATCTGCTGCGCATTGAGTGGATCTATCGGTGAAACATCTGTGCCACTCTCTACTCCTTCCACATCCTGCATTTCGTCAGCACATTTCATGCTGATATTGTGCAATACACAGGCTGCCATGACAATCTCCACTGCCTTTTCAATTGACGCAACATCGATGTAGGCCAGACGCTGGAATCGTGCCTTCAGAATCCCAAACGTGCCTTCGATAACCACCCTCTGCCTACTGTGAACGACGTTGAATTTCTCCATCCAAGGCTGCCAGTTTCCTTTGCACTGTCGGTAGGGTGGCAGCAACCAGGGCAGCAGTGGATAAGCTGCATTACCCAAGATGTAGCCTCCTGCAAGAATACCTGTAATGCTTCATATAATGGCATAACAACATATCTGCATAATATGCATGCCATCTAACTGATGCACAAGGCGTGCTGCAAATATTCCAACACATGGTTTCCATAATATAACCTACAGACAGACTATTCGACTACGAACAAAGAACAAATGCACACACTAGTGCTTGTTTACGGCTCCAGCGAAACGAGTGAAAGACATGACGATCAGTCATGCTGGGCTGTTCTTTCTCACAGAGAGCTGAACGAACAGCATAATAAAAACTTCACAAGTATCAATTTACAAAACACCCGTCGTAGTAGCTCAGTGGCCGCGGCGGCTACTTTTCGATAGGGCCAATTAGCAAAAGCGCTCGTCTACTTAGATTTAGGTGCACGTTAAGGAAATCCAAGTGGCCAAAATAATTACGGAATGCCCCACTACGGCGTGCCTTACAATCAGATGCTTTGGCATATGAAACCTCAAAAATTTAATTATGAATTTATAAAATATTATACTCCATACCTTCACACTTCCCCGTGGCGTTCTCAAAGAAGAAGCTTTCTTCCAGCACTCGGGCGTCGTGGGCTCTCCCAGGGTAGCCGACGAACACGTCGGTGAACACCATGTCCGCATTGCAGATGCCCTGGAGGATGATGGAGTGAAATTTCTTGCGATTGTAGTAATCTTCCTCGCGCTCCGTGGGTCTAACAATGCGGATATGGCAGCCGTCGATGGCCCCAATTACATCTGGAAGGCCAGCTCCGCGTCCTTGGTGGCGATATAGAGCCTGAAATGCGCGTTTGTTCCGCGCTCCTTCATCGTGATCCGGCCAGTGAATTTCTCGCGCGCCGATGGAGAGCAGGAACCCAAGAATGCGGCAAATTGCACTGTGCACTGTCGACTCACTCACGTCGAATTTGTCAGCAATGCTGTACATTGACGCTTGAGTGCCAAGGTAGGTTAACGCGATAAGCATTGTCTTCTCGGCTGAGATCTTCGGCCTTCCGCGACAGCCTTCCGGGTAGTGAGCAGAAGTTGCAAACTCAGCAGTGAGAGTTGCAGCCGTACTTCGCGACAGCCTAAACAGCTTCTTGAATTCAAAGTCCATGTAATGCGACACGACGCTTTCCACGTAGAATGGCACTCGGTTCCTTTCGTCTCTTGCTAGGAGGGCAGATGTCACGGAGGCGACGAAAAGGTCAGTTGCCTCCTCATCCTCATTAGACTCAAACTCAAAAGCGTCGTCCGAGTCGAACGCGAGCTCGTCAATGAAAGCAGCAGCGAGATTTAGATCGCCTGCCATTTCTGCAAACGACATGCCTGTGAAAAGAACACGGCTGGCTGCTTGGAACTCTGTCTGAGAATGGCTATCTACGAGTAGCGAAGAGCAGACGACGCAGCCAGGAAAGTCACTTCCGGTCGCGGTGCTTCGACCGAAATCTCGGACGGTCCCAGACAGCTGGATCACGTGACTTGTGACGCGCTCTTGTGTCAGGGCTAGTCAGACCGGAAGCCACGGACGGTTTGCGGACAGACCGGGATTGCATAATCGAAGAGGCCCACTAGTTTTTCAACATGTTTTAAACAGAGTGACTCCCTCCTGCTAGTAACTGTGTTAGAGCAGGCTGAGGAAAACCTTTCGCTTGGCACCTGGGCTGCAGGAATAGAAAGGTAGTCATTTGCTGGCTGCATTCACTCGCTTTTTGTAGTTCGCTTTCCCTACTGTCTGCCACCACTGAAACGGGCTGTCCTCACGTGGCAGCAGACCTGCCGCGGTTGCTCAGTCAGCTAAGGCATTGCGCTGCTGAGCACGAGATCGCGGGATCAAATCCCGGCCGCGCCGGCCACATTTCGATGGAGGCGAAATGCAAAAACGCCCGTGTGCTTGCGTTGTAGTGCACGTTAAAGAATCCCAGGTGATCAAAATTATTCCGGAGTCCTCCACTACGGCGTGCCTGATAATCATATCTGGTTTTGGCACGTAAAACCCCAGAAAGAAGAAGAACACGAGGCAGCAGTGGAGCTTGAAGGTAATCTGATAATTCCTGCATTAATGGATCAGCACTCTCTTTTTGTCCTGCAGCCACACTGAAAATCTTTCACACCGGAGAACACTCACTGGCTTGTCCACTTTGGTTACCACTGCACTCCCGCAGGCATCTCCTGGCCTGCAGAACTGCAACACATTTCTTGAAGCACTGATTGCAACAGAGGTTGTACTTCCTGCTTTTCATCATTGTATCATACATCCTTAAAACGAGGATCAAGCAATGTGGCAAGACAAATCGGTGGAGTAGTGCTTGCACCCCGAAACCTGGTTTTTAGAGATTTTAAACGGTTCTTCGAAAAGTCATACCCTTCACTGTCACTTGTTTTTTTGCATAGCAACAGCTGCATGCAGTGAACGAGGGCCACAAGCAGAGAGAGCTTTGGGTAAGACTCGGCACACGCAGCTGTTGCAGCCTTTTCCACTGGCTGAAGTGAAGAACTGTCACTAATGCTGACACTTGGCGCCACTCAACACTTGCCAAGTTTTAAACCGAATCATTTTCGGTCAGGTCGATTGTAACAGCAGTCTTCAGCTTCAGCAGACAAGCTATCATCGCAAATTCGCGGTTCCATCGTGTTGGAACATCTTGGATGAGCTTGAGTGGTGGATCCAAGCCAAGCTGCTTGTGTATTTCCTGCAGTCTAGCCCCCGTAGTGTTGCTCTGTTTGTAGCGGCCGACGATAGTTCGCGCTTTGGAACATACGTTGGCAAGCCAATCGTTTCTTTCTTGGCGTCTTGAACAGAAAATTGCAGAGTATGCGCGGAGCATGAAACACGAACTCACGGCGCCTGCCCAACAGCTGAAACAAAATTTTTCGATGTGACCGTGACTACAAAACACGGAAGGCTGTCACTGATATCCCATTCTATCAAAACTTCCCGAAGCAGAGAACGCAAGTTACTTGCTGTGTGGCTCTGACGGAGCGACTGGCACCCAAGCACAAAATTGTGAGGCACAAATTCGTCGCTGAACACATGGCATGTCATCGCTTCAAAACTGTAACCAGCACGTAACATGTCGACCCGTCTGTGGTGATTGCGATTGAGGCCGAGCTAGTCTTCAAGATGTTATGCAAATTCTCGTGGACAGCACATCTTGCTGCGGCGTGCAATTCAGGAACAACGCTTTGAGAAAACGTTGTCCGGCTAGGAACTGTGAAATCTGGAGCTGCGCATTCCATGAGTGCAATAAAGCCTGGTTCTTCTTAACTATGCAGGCCAGTCGCAATAAACGCGGCAATTTTCATGGTGAGCTCCCGGGAAGCGGGTGCTGTTGGCGCTTCGCCGTGGAAGAAAAGCTGCGCACCGACTTGCCTGCCTACTATCGACATTTTTCGACGCCCGAGTCGGTGTGGCGGCTGCGGCGCTAGTATTATACTCCTTGTGGGCAGCTGGATGGCGCTTCAGGTGCTTTATCAACAGCGTAGTGGTGTTTGTCGGCATCTTCAAAACACAACCACAAGCGCGCCACTTTGACGATCCAGCCTCAGTTCGGTCAAGAAAGCTCGATACTACAATTCGTTGCTTTCTTGGGGCCGTCTCCTGTTCGCTACTCATGGTTCGCCACGCTACGGAGCAGGAACTTCCGCGCAACCAGCGAGCGTTGCCGACCGAAAACTACACAAACGAGCAATTATAGGCGGCTCGCTTTACTGGGCTTTACGGCGAAAACGAGAGTATAGAGTGAAAGCACGTGAGAGGGTCCCGGTGTATCGCCAAGAACCTGGCCAACAAAACCACCGATCTCATGATGATGATAGTGGACTGGTAGCACATTCGCTTCGGTGACACTCAAGTTTAAAAAAAAAACCGGCTTGGATTACACTCTCGTGTAATCCAAGCCGGCGATCTCGATCAAGGAAGCGCTGCCTGTGTAGAACGTCGCCCCCCCCCCCCTCCACGTGGGACGCCGCGGGCAACACTGTAAAGTGGCTAAGAGGGCGAGGAAGCGAAACCAAGCCTTCGGGTTTCGGAATAGTACCGTAAGGTGACTATCGGGAGTTTCCTGATGTCAGGACTCAGGCCTCCTGTCACTGATGCGGTAGGCCCTCTGGGTAGGGCCGGCGTGACGTCAACCCAACCGCTTTAATACTAGGGGAGAGATGGCTTCCCAGCCAGAGGCCTGGTGTACAAGGGAATCACCAATCTCGAGGACGCTACGGCGCCCGGCAGAGGTGCCTTTCACGGGTGGCATTCGGGGAGTTAACGCCCCCGCCAACTCGAGTACGTGGGTCGGCCACAACATGACCAACGAGGTGACAGTAGTAGGGTAGGCCGTCACGCTCGATGGGAGGACTTCGGTCCGACGATGACCCAACGTAAATGGGTACAGGACGTATAGCTCTGGCTAGCGTCCCGGCCCTGGGAGGTGGCTCGGTAGGCCGGCATGCCTTGCTGCACCCAGTATGAGTGAAGGTCCTGGGAAGGGTGCCCGGCCCTGACTGAACCGTGTAAGGTCGGGGGCATACTGTTTGGCGGGCCAATACTTCTTGTGGCGGGCCAATACTTCTTGTGGCGCGCATAGTGTGTTGCGTTGTACTATGCCATGGCTGGTCCATGCCGGAGGTTTGTGGCGAGCCTTTGTAACCCATTGCGTGGGGGCAAGGTGTTGATCAGCCTACACACTAATGATGCCGGATGAATTCGAGTACTGCCGGCTTGCATCCAAGGAAGAGTAACAATCTGTGCTCACAAGGGAGACCGCGTGAGCAGGAACCGTACCGATTTGGCTGGGGGCTTTGGTACGCCTCTGTAATCCAACTTCCTGGAAGCCTTGGTATGGAATTGCATTCCTTGGGAGAGTCAATTACCACGCTGTTAGGGCTGGGGGTTAGTTGCGTGCCTGTGTAATCCAGCTCACTGGAGGCCACAGCGTGGAAGTCGGATCTCAGAAGTCGGGTGTCTGGTTGAGTCCGGTATTCATTCATGGTCCAGAGGTGCCTGAACGATGCGGATGGTGGCGTGTCCGTGTAATCTAGCCTGGGTGAAGTCGCGGCCTCTGGATGGGAGCTCTCCCCACCTCCACGGGGTGCGTCAGGGGCAACGTGTGGGTGGTAAAGGGACCCACATGGCTAAGAGGGAGAGCTCACGCTGTGTGTCTGGACTCGGAGGACCACGGCGGCAGTGAGGGGGAAAACGTTTGTACTCAAAAAGTAACAGACACCCGGCAAAATTCAGCGCGGGCTGTCCACCCCCTCCTGCACGGTCGGTGCAGTGGGATGTGCCATAGGTAAGCAGAACTGGGCCTGGTCTGCCGAGAGCTGTGGAGGGCGGTCTGTCTTCGGCTGGGCTGCCCGAAACTGCAAGTGGCAGCACTGTTAGTGCTGCTGCGTCAGGAGATCGGGAAGGTTGCATGGTATCGTGCCTGCGCCCGAACAATTGGGTCAGCTTCACCGATGGGGAATCGGCGTTTGTCAGGGGCGTCCGACCCATGTCTAACCCGGGGGGCGTCCCTGTGGTCTATGCGGCCAACCAATCACCTGGAAGCAGACTCTGAAATGGTGAACCCTGCACCGGTGATGACATTGGCTTAATGGAACACGATCAGTGAACCTTTCTGCCCACCTGGGGTGTTGCATAACTCAGGTGGGTTTTTCTGTTGCTGCCAGGACATCGTCCGGCAGAACTATCCTGGGAGAAATCTCAGAGAAAACAGGTCCCCAGAAGCCAGGCTAGTCCAACAAAAAATAATCCAACAATATAATCCAACAAAAAACAGAGCAGTAAAAGATTGGACTGCGTGCATATTGGTAATTCAGTGAATTAACGAAGAAAAATGTCCCCTCGCTGTACCAACGTTTCATTCCTCAGGATTTTACCCGTCGGTGCGGGTTATGCGAAAAATATTCGAAAGATATTCGGTATTTCGAATATGCCCTATGCGTTTGTAGTACGGAATCGAATAGAAGGCTATTGGATTCGTTGTTCGAAATTTTCGATTATTCGCAAATCCGTATTATATTTTGAAAACTACATCAGGCAGATGGCCTCCGTTTACATAAATGCATTGTTGCAAACGTTTCTTGAAGGTATCGCACACGCGCCTGCGTAGGTCCTCATCAATGGCGGCAACTTCGCCACCAATGGCTTGCTTGAGTTCTTGAACACTCATGATATTCCTCTGGAACACACGGTCTTCTGGAACCCCCACAGTAAAAAGTCTGGGCCGGTATTTTGTAGCGATGCCTTATGACTTATTCTATACTAGTCTTGTCATCCACCGCTCACGGCCGGCTGATCCCGTTGATAACGTCAGCGGACCGTCGCTCTGACCACTGACAAAGCGCGATAAGCGCCAAAAGGCATTAGCACCGGAAAGGCATCGCTACAAAATACCGGCCCTGGTACACTGAGGTCGGCTGACCGAGCTGTCCTAGCGATTTCGCCGAAACGAGAGATAACAGTTCCGAACATTTTGCGAAGTACAGCCATACTGTTTCGCGTGGTGTGGGCTGTTGCTCCATTTTGCTGGAAATATAGGTATTTAGGGTCAGTGCGAAGCAGTTGTAACAAAGCCATAAACATAGTCACATAACGTTCTGAACCAAGGTTCACTGTTTGTTCATTGTAATTTTTAAGGATTTACGGCCCTGCAATTCCGAAAGTACCGACTCCGCACCAAACCGTCATGAAATGGCGTCCCCCCGCCAACCACTACAAGCTATCGCGGCGGCGCATTATTCGCATTTGAAATGTGTAAGTTGGCTTCGCGGCACCCTGTATTTAAGGACTCCCGCCCCGGTGGCATAGTGGCTATGACGTTGCGCTACTGAGCCCGAGGGCGTGGGTTCGAGTCCCGGCCGCATTTCGATGGGGGTGAAATGCAAGAACGCCCGTCGACTGTGAATTGGGTGCACGTTAAAGAACCCCAGGTGGTCAAAATTAATCCGGAGTCCAAGATGGCGTACTGCGGCGTGTCTCAATCAAATCGTGGTTGTGGAGCGTAATACCCCAGAATTAAACGTTTAATATATTTAAGTGCATCTTTGCCTGTGTAAACTGTCTTCATATCGTTTGTGGTTTCTCTGTATAACATGCCAATCGTGATATCATTTATGCGATGGGTACAGATCTGATTTTTTTTAAGGGCGCTGGTATACTCGTGCAACATTTGCCTTGCCTGTTGTCGGGCCTTCGAACACTTTCAATCCATGTTCGTGGCTTTTAGTTCCGGTACATTTCCATGTATTCTTATGCGAATAAAGAAATATTGCTGCATCACGTTCGTCCTGTCCAAATACTCCGTTGACGCTCCTCACGAACACGAAGCTAATTGAAGTATACATAGATGGTGTTCCGTTGACGGCATTGGTTGATACTGGAGCCCAAGTGTCTATAATGAGCGCTAACCTATGTCGTCGCTTCAAAAAAGTGCTTACGCCCGCCATCACTCGAGCCGTACGCGTCGCCAAATGCACCACTATTGCCGTCAGCGGTATGTGCACTGCTGGCATAGGAAAGGCTGGCCGCCAAGTTCCAGTCCTGTTCACCGTGCTGACCAGTTGTCCTCGTGACCTAATCTTCGGGCTCGACTTTCTGACGACGCATTCTGCCCTCATTGACTGTTCCGCCGGTACGCTGTGCCTCGATCTTCCCCTCAATTCAGACGTTCGCCCCGAACAACCGAACACCCTCTGCACTACAGCGTTTGTTCGCTTACTTCCAAAAGCCCTATCCTTCGTCGAATTGGCTTCAACAGCAACCGTGCCTGATGGCAACTATGTCGTCGTACCAATTCTTGCTGTTCTCCTGGCGCGCGACATCTCTGTGCCACACTCCGTCGGTATACCCTTGCCGCTAATCGGATGTGCGTCCCCGCTATAAATTTTGACGTGACCAAGCAAGTGTTACCAGAAGGCATTGCGGTGGCCCCGCTCCAGTCAGTGACAGACGACCACGTCACTGCTTTTCTAGCCGACGCGTCTCCAGATCCTCCTGATTACCCGCAGGATGCCATGAACCTCGATGACCTATTACGTCCCGTGGTCGCTCCGGACCTCGCAACTACTCAAGCAGCCGCCCTATATCGCCTTTTGCTTTCTTACCGCGACATGTTTGACACTGACAATCGACCACTTGGTCAGACGTCCCTTGTTAAGCATCGAATACACACTGATGATGCTGTTCCTATTCACCGCCGACCATATCGCGTGTCCACGGCAGTGCGGCAAGTTATTCAGCAGGAAGTAAACAAGATGCTCGCCAAAGGCATTGTTGAGCCCTCGTCGAGTCCTTGGGCGTCGCCGGGTGTGCTCGTCAAAAAGAAAGATGACACGTGGCGTTTGTGCGTTGATTACGGCTACCTAAACTGAATCACTAAAAAGGACGTTTACCCTTTACCATGAGTCGATGACGCTCTTGATTGTCTTCACGGCGCCAAATCCTTTTCGTCTATAGACCTTTGACCTGGTTATTGGCCGATTTCCGTAGGTGAGAAAGACCAAGAAAAGACCGCTTTCGTCACTCTAGATGGCCTCTTCCAGCTCAAGGTTATGCCGTTCGGTCTATGCAATGCCCCCGCCACGTTTCAAATGGTTAACTTGACTTTGTTACCTCGACGACGTCCTTGTGTTTTCACCTACATTTGAGACGCACCTTGAGCGCGTCGCAGCTATCCTTCACGTCTGCCGCAAGGCTGCGCTACAATTAAACTCATCGAAGTGCCACTTCGGGTGCCGACAGATTACTGTGCTAGGCCATCTCGCCGATGCTTCCGGCGTACAACCAGACCCGGAGAAGATTCGAGCAGTAATGGCTTTTCCTGTACCTCAGTCTGTCAAAGATTTCCGGAGTATTGTGGAACTCTGTTCGTATTTCAGACGGTTCGTGAAAGATTTCGCAACAATCGCTCGACCGCTCACTGAACTTAAGAAGAAAGACGTGCCTTTTACGTGAGGTTCCCGTCAGGTACGTTGCCGTGTTTTCACACCTTATCACGATTCTAACCAATCCACCTGTCTTGGCCCACTTTGACCCGTCCGCACCTGCAGAGTTCCGAACCGATGCCGCTTCGTATGGGATCGGCGCCGTCTTAGCGCAACGCCAACATGGACGCGACCGTGTCATAGCCTACGCTAGCCGGCTCCGATCACCTGCAGAGCGCAACTATTCGATTACCGAGCGCGAATGTCTTTCTCTCATCTGGGCTGTTTCAAAGTTCCGCCAATATTTATAGGGCAATTCTTCTCAGTAATCACAGACCATCATGCGCTCTGTTGGCTTTCGTCGCTCAAGGATCCTACTGGCCGGCTCGGTCGTTGGGCCCCTCCGACTACAAGAATATCCCTACATAGTGACTTACAAGTCGGGACGCCAACACCAGAACGCAGACTGCCTCTCTCGCTACCCAGTCCAATACCGACCTCTACGTCTGATACTGACACCGACGGCTGCGCTCTGTTTTTCCACTGCTCCATGTCGCCGAAGAGCAGCGCCGTGACCCGTCCTTGCTTATCATCATTGAGCGCCTGGAATCGTTACTTGCCGACAGTTCCCTTCGCTTATTCATTCTTCAATATGGCGTACTCTACCGTCACAAAGTTTACCCCGACAGCCCTGGATTACTCCTTGTGACCCCTAAACACCTTCGCTCGGCTGTTCTCCACGAACTTCACGACCTCCCCACTGCCGGCCACCTCGGTGTGTCACGTACCTACGACCAGATCCGCCGACGCTTCTTTTGGCCAGGGCTTGCTCGCTCCGTTCGAAGATACGTAGCAACGTGTGAGAAATGCCAGCGACGCAAGACAGCATCGACGCTCCCTGCCGGGTTTCTTCAACCACTCGACATTCCCGCGGAGCCATTCTTTCAGGTTGGTTTGGACTTACTTGGCCCTTTTCCTCGATCTACCACTGGGAACAGGTGGATCGCTGGGCCACAGATTACGCCACGCGCTACGCCATCACCCGAGCGCTTCCTACAAGCTACGCAATAGATGTCGCCGATTTTCTTCTACGCGACGTGATATTATTACATGGAGCTCCGCGACAACTACTCACAGACCGTGGCCGGACATTCCTATCAATAGTTATCGCAGAGATCCTGCAGTCCTGTGCTACGAGGTACAGGCTATCCACGTCATACCATCCGCAAACAAATGGCCTTACGGAGCGTCTCAATCGCACTCTCACAGACATGCTCACGAAGTATGTCTCTTCAGACCACACTGACTGGGACCTCGCTCTACCGTTTGTTACGTTTGCTTATAATACCTCGCGCCACGACACAGCCGGTTATTCCCCATTTTGTCTTCTGTTCGGCCGAGAACCAGCACTGGCCCTCAACACAACCCTCCCTGTCTACGCGGCACCGACCAGTGAATATGCACTTGACGCCGTCACCCGCGCTGCCCATGCAAGGGAAATTGAACCTGACCGCCTTCTGAACTCCCAAGAGAGTCAAAGGCGTTTGTGCGACCGGCGAAACGGAGATGTGCACTTCCCTCCTGGTTCTTTGGTGCTTCTATAGTCTCCGACACGTCAGGTCAGCCTGACAGAAAAACTTCTGTCTCGCTACACAGGCCCATACCAAGTGCTTCGCGCCGTGACTCCTCCCACCTACGAGATCGCCCCTGACGCCCCATCCGCTTCCCAGTCCAGTGATTTCGTGCACGTTAAACGACTGAAGCACTCTCACCCTCCCAGTGATGACATTTAGACGCCCCGCGACGTCGCTTCTGCCGCCGGGGGATTATGCTACACGCGTGTTGTATTTGGCTGTATGAACGAGCCGCGCGGGCGCCATCACTCGAGAAAAGAGGAGGAAGAGCGAACTGGGCTGGCGCTGTGAATTAAACCGGTCAGCGCTGCAACCGCTGTTGTAAATATAATCTGTAAATAGTTGCTCGTATAATTGACTCGTCCTTCGCGTAACAATATCTTCTTCTCCTATGAAACTTGGTCTTTATATTGAACGTCACTGCGACGACGACGGCGGAAATTCGCCTGCAATGTCTGTATAACTGCTGTGGCAATAACAGGATTTGCATGTAAAATTAGTTACTTGATCACCGTGCACAGGCAGCCGCTATAGGCCTCGTTTGTTCGTATGATGGCGTTACCAATGATGATGATGATGATGATTTATTGCCATCTCCTTTGAAACATGGCGACGACAAATAGTCACCTAGCCTGCTTGATTTAATCAAATGTACTGTACATAGATACCGCTCCTTGTCGCCGCGCGCCACCTGTCAGCCGAGTGATGCACACTGCGCATGTTCAGCGTGTCACATGCGCGATAACGGCAGCTGCTACCGGCAGTTCGGGCTTTATTGGGAATATATAACGTCAGTACGATTCTTTCGCACAGCGTTATCGCATTACTGTCGCCGTGCCAACTTTATGTGTGCTAGCTTATTCGCACAGCGTACGTGTACTAAAATGCGCTGCGCTGACTATAGCCAACAGACAAAGGGCCAAAGCTGGCAGTGGCTCTTTAGGCACCACTAATATTGTCCTGCCACGCTTAAATATCCTGGTAAATGCTTCACATAGAGCACATTTTTTTCGTGTGGGTGGGTGACTTGTACGCTGATGATAAATGTTGCGTTTTATCTCTCCCACATATTTTTTTTCGAAACTACACGAGATACGCCAGTGTTCAGGCTAGGCGATTAGTCGATGAAGATTTGTGTACATTATTTGATATTGCTATATTTGAAAACGTTAGTAGACGTCACTCAAGGAAAATTAATCAAATGCATCAAGGTATCTTTTTTTATGTAATTGCGTTGTTTCCGTTTTATTGCAAAAGTGCATCGCGTACAATAAACATGTCCGTTTTCTGACAGCGTGATGAGATAATGATTAATACAGCCTAAAACAGGCACACAAAAGGGTAGGTCCTTTTTCTTTTCGTTACCATCAACTTCTTCGCAGTGACAATAGTCTGCAATGGGATGCGCTAAATGTAACAGGCGCCGTGTTAATTTCTGAAAGCGTTGACGCTGTCTAGGAAAACTGCGACAAAAATGGAGGTTACAAAACCCCTCAGAAAGATTCGACGGGAATTGATCGACGAATTGACGTCAGTATCGTAAAATAATCAATGAATTTTAGAGAGGCTTACATGACTGGCCATTGACGATGTGTGAGCCGGACAGCTCTTAGGCCTGATTCACACAGCCGTCAAACGTTCCGTCGCGTCACCGTCACGTCGAAAAAAAAAAAAAGACGCACAGCAGGTGCGACGGAGCAGTGTACGAATAGGCGACGGTGGTGGTGCGCCGACAGCAGCATAGTTGTGTACGGTGTGTCAGCCCTACAGACACTCTCATCAGCTCTGCACCGCAGCCAACGTGAGCAATTGGTAGCAGAGATACGATTACGCTACCATCAAGCGGTGGACAGAGGCCACGACATTGTATTTTTGTGGCTATATAGCTGGGCACCGCAACATCACTGGCAATGAATGTGTCGACAAAGCTGCCCGTGAGGCACATGAAGAATTTGAAAGAATCTCAATACCATTCTCAAGAACGGATGCAGCGCGGCGCCTCAGCAGTCTTGCCCATATTGTAACTCCAAGAAAATGGAATACACCAGAGTTTACCAACGGGTGCCTATATGCCATGCATCCACAGAAGCAATTACAACTTTTACCGGGTTTAAACCGACGAGAAGAAACATTACTGTGCCGCCGGCGAATAGGAGTTTCTTTTACAAATTCCTATTCATTTCTAATTGGAATGGCGGACAGTGCCAACTGCACCACATGCGGTGTTGAGGGAACCACCAGACATCTCTTATGTGACTGCCCCAGATACGAACATGAGACGAGTGCCCTTCGGACTGCTTTGGGGCACTTAGACGACAGGCCTTTTACGGAGAAGATCTCGGGCCCGTGGCCTCGTGCGTCTACTATGTGCAGGGTTACAAACGCGCTGCTGCGCTTTTTAAGGTGCACTGGCCCGTATGACAGCCTGTGACGAAACTCAGCGATGAACGCTTGACTGTGTAAATGTGTAGGGTGTGAACTTCTCTCTTCCTTCTCCTCTTTCAACCCCTTTTCCCCCTTCCCCAGTTCAGGGTAGCCTACCGGGCTTAACCTGGTTAACCTCCCTGCCTTTCCCTTATGACTTTTCTCTCTCTCTCTCTCTCACTGACCGGTCTCATGTTCGCTTAAACCTCGGGAAATATATTCTGCATCATGCATTGAATCTCGTAAACAATTTTATGTTGGTGCAACGATTGTATAAAGTAAGAAGAAATTGTTTAATATTACATTACCAACACAATATCGATATCATTGTGTTGATATGGCTGTATTGAGCGACGGCTTCTTAATTTCTGATTGGTCAATTTTTTAGGGGTGGGGCTCCATTACCCTGCTGGGGACAGCAACGTAGATGACGGCTTTACGTCACCGGCAACCCGTTTCTAATGAGAAAACGGCTCCAAAACCCTCTCTCCTGACGAAAATCGGTGCCGTGACGATGACACGACGGAACGTTTGACGTCTGTGTGAATGAGGGCTTATGCAGCGCTATAGCGCACACAATATTGCCGCGACAATGGAAGAACTTCTCCCTTTGGTAGCGTTAAAGAGGTTTCAGTGTGTTCTTTGAGACATACTTAGCCGAGCAACAGCACAGCTGAGTGTATTTCTTGGTCGCGCACTGATAGTTTAGCTTTCATGCGCCAAACTAAACACTGCGCGACTGCGCGCCGTAAACATACGGCTTTCGCAGCCGCTTGCCATAGATGGCGGCACATGTCGGACTTGAAACAGCAGAGAGTTCTGTTGAATACAAATTGAGGGAGAGGAGGCTGCACGTGGCTCGAATTTTTATCTTCTTTTTGGAGTAACTCTGTAAGAATGAGATATGGGTACAATGTATTTAGAGTCTAGATTGCCATCTAATCTGTTCAGACCCTTCTGCATACATTCTGGACGAAGCCAGTGGATCTGACCCTGCATTCGCGCGGCATACATCCTTGGGCAGCAGTTGACCGTTAACAGATGGTTTCATACAACCTTACCAGAGCGAAGTCTGATAATGAAGTCGTTCAACCGCTATTGGAATGAAGACGTGAGACCACTTCGATGCAAGGCTTCTGATTATCAACTGTCGACTGTAGTTCTAGACTTCCGATTAGATTTTCCTGCATTGCGAGATTTTGTCTTTTCCATTCGTTCACATTCCATTTTCGCCCCGGTTGGTGTTATTTTCTTTTTTTTGTACTATGTGTCAACATATCCTAATTCGAAAAAAAATCATTGGCCCTTCCACTACAGGAAGATGGATGCTATGGGAAGCTTGTCCCATCGTATACCTAACCATCCCCTTTGCAATCAACATTATGTTTACTGTAGTGTGCTTCGTGATTCACGAGATGTGCATTGTGTGGATACTGGTGACATCAATGAAGACAAGTTGGCAGTGAAACACATGTTTATTGAACATCGGAAACTTCACCGGTCAACTTTGTGAAAATGAGTACAGTAACCTTGTGATCGCAGCAGTATACTGCAAGCGGTTCGGTCATCTCGATGTCACACATGTCGTTTGCAAATGTCATATCTACACACGTACTTGTTATAGTAGTGATTACGTTCACAATGAATGGCTCATACCCCCGTAAACGCTGCCTTCCCATTACGACGACAGAAGAGAAATTAAACATCTACGCTGGAATGTTATGAGCGGCAATGGAGCCAGCTGTGGAAGAAGACGACGACGCTCGAACCATTGCTGATGATGATAGCCTCTGCGTTACATTGCCGACGCAGTTTAGCGTGTACAAGCTTCGCTTGAAAAAGAACGTTTGATGGCTACGAACGCCGAAGTTCTACAAAAGGTTACGCATGATCTCACTTTGTGTACTTTTTTACGAACATTCATTATACGGTGTTAAGGGGGCCCTGAACTACTTTTTACGAAGTGGATAAATAGAGTTTAAGTGAAAATAGGCTGTTTCAGAATAACTTTGCCGCAAAAAGTACTTCAATGCGTTGAGCAGAAGCGGAGTTATTGGCAGTCAAACACGGCCTCCACTGTGCTCCCCTCCTCCTTCAATGCCTTGCACTGAGAAGGCTACGGCGGAGTGGGGCGGGGCCACAACGCTCCGCCTCGGAAACGTCAACGTGGCACGCAGTTCAAATTTCATTTTGGGCTTCCGATTTTGGTGCCTACGTAGCGCTAACGTAAGCCAAACGCGGTGGCCCTCAGCGAGCCTCAGCGCGCTTAGCCACAGGACTCGTGGCGGCACCTCGTGGCAGCCGCGGTGTAGCCGACCGCCGCGACCAATAGCAGCCGTGTATTGGAGTGTGCTTTATTTATTACGAAATAAAGCACACAGAAAAGAGCGAGGATCATGGAGTCCTTCGAAACGAGAGCGTTTCAGAGAAAGGTGACTTCGCGTTCCGCTTGCGGGCTCCACGGGCCGCGTACGACAGCAGAACTTGGCTGAGATGTTCACAACAGCGTATGCTACCTGCGGACTATGTTATTTCACCAAGCGCAAGGGGTGGTTGAGGGCCCCTTTAAGGTGCGGCCTATGTTTTGGCACGTTAAAACCCCATAATTTAAATTTTAGGTGCTGCTCATGACAGTGAATGCGCAGACGAGCAGAGATTGCAGGAAAGACAGTGAAAGCAAGGACGTGATAACCACCATTCCTCCCTCCTTCGATGGTGCGGTGCAATATATGACGTCAGATACAGCGTAACGGGCTTTGTATTATTTTGAAGGTGTTGTGTGTATGCGCGGAAGTGTTTATAATCGCTTTGGTCTGGCTGCTCTGCGTAGATTTTGTTGCGAACCATGTCTTGAAGTTTGCACGTGTCACGCGTGGTAGACCCAACTTTTCAGTCATTCCCATGACAACGAAATAAATCCACCGTTCACTTCTAGCGGCAGTTATCTCGACTTTGCAGACGGCGTCAGCGAAACGAACATACCCCGTGTCCGTCAGTGCAGCGATTGTGGCCAGAACGTAGTAATGGCAGAACAGGGAAGGCACGCAAATCTGCTCAGAATCGTCGGCCACGACGTCGTCGGCGTCAACTGGAGACCGACGCGGCTCGCCGAGGACGTGCCGCAATCTCGTATTTGCGGCCTGTGCGGCGTCCTTCCAAAGAGCACGGTCGTGCTTCCGTGTTCGCACTTTCTGTGTGAGCTGTGCCTCAGAGCCAGCGTCCAAGATGGCGGCTGCCTGTGCCCTTTGGATCGTGAGCCCTTCGACGAAGAAGAATGCGAGAGGATCCGCTTGCCAGCGAGGAAGGCGAACAGCTTGAAGGTGAGTGAATGCTCATCAAGTGTTACAGATTAATTCTAAGTGAGAATGAAACTATACACGTTTTACCCCGCGCTTTCGCGAGTGCCGCTATGTTTGATCAGTTTGTGACGCTTTTTTTGCTTGCATCCATAAAATCATAGAATTAACGTCCCAAAGTAAGAGCCGGATTACTCGGGATTCTCCGTAACACAAAGAGATTCCATAACTGGAATCTAACATAACATATTATTCTTTTCCACTTGGGGGTTCTTTAACGTCGACCTAATAAAAGTACATGAACGTTTTTGCATTCCATCATCATTGGAACGCTGCCATTCCGAATGGCATTCGAACCGCAGCTGGGGCACCGCGGCGGACCCTGCGACAAGAAGTGGAGTGCGCGAGCGATCTCGTTTTTATAGAGCAAAATAGTAGGCCTCTTCGATTATCGCTACCTGACAGTCCTGGATTACCTGAGGTGGTGTTTTCAGCCAATGAGTGCAGCGGATCCAGCTTTCGGGCAGTCCTGGACATAACATAACCTAGCTATCATCACTCAACACTATCTTAAGTGCCGCTGACGCTGTTCTTGATATACGGCTTCAACGTTAGGCCATACATGTGTTGTAAATAGTTTATTTCGTGTTTCGTTTTCAGGCTCACTGCTGGAACGAAGCGCAAGGTTGCGAGTTCACAGACACCATGGAATCTTTGCTGCATCACTACGAGAAAGACTGCATATTCCACGCGGTAGAATGTCAGCGCTGCGAAGAAAAAATCCTACAGCAAAACCTGCCGGCACATTACCTCGCCGGTTGCGCCGTCCCCGCTGGCACACAACAGCCGACATCGCACGGCGGTCATTTGACAGTTGACGAGCTGAATGCAGCACTAGCCGAGTTGAAAGTACATATCAGTGAATCGTGGGCCGAGCTACAATATCGGAGTCGAGTAAACGAACTGTTCCAACAGTCCAGAAGCCAAGGCCTGCAGTTGGTTGAAATGACCCGGACGCTCGAAGTCTGCGAGCGTGATTTAAAAAGCGTGATGCAGCAAGTGTCGGAGAGCCTAACTTCGGTGGTTAGTCGAGACCACAACGAGCTCGCGGAAAAACTCGAGAGTCACACCGAGCAGTTGCTCCGGAAGGTTAAAGACTGCGAGGACGGCTTGAAAGGCGAGATGGAAAGAATTGCGAACAGTGTCGCTGAGAAGGTTCACAGAGAGTTCGAATCTCGGCAGCACCCAATAGCTCATCGTTCAAGGCGAGATTCGGCGCCGGAAGTTCGTCGAGGAGGCGCATTTCAAGGCGCAAGTGGATCAGGAACTTCGTTGCCGTCGTGTAAGGAACAAGCTATAATCCTTCGAAAGTTGGAGGTTTTCGCGAGCGTTTCGCTGACTGCCCTAGAACACTTGCGCCAATGCGCTCCGTCCTACGCGCGGCGCCCGGCAGCTTACTGCGAGCGACTTCCAAACTTCTTGCACTTTTTCCCGGACGAAACTCTGGCGACGTCACGAAGAGACGGCATCGAAGAGAACAGGTTTGTGACGTATCGCTTGACCATCAAGAACGCCGACCAGCTGTTCACCTACCGGGACCGACCGTCGGCTCAAGTGTTACGCTGGCACCGGACCGACGCGTGCTTGTCATTCGCGGTCCGTGCGATGTCCACCTCCGACGCTCTGCTTGTGGCGGTGTCTTGCACTGGCTTTCTGCGTGCGTCACGCTTGCTATCACCTGTCACGAGTGTGACAATGCTGCACGAAGACCCCGAGAAAAACTGCGTGCTGGAAAAATACTTCGCCGAACAGAACAGCAACTCAGATCGCTTGTTCAAAACTGGAGTCACGCAAACCCGGGACACTGGCTTCATTCGCGACGGTGAACTGAAGTTTGACGTAGTCGTCGTCGACGAATAGGTTGCGCGTTTTACTGGAGCTTTAAGTGTTTTTTGGTATAAGTTCGACTACCGTGGCGCCAGGTGCGCTTTGCTATTTACTCGCACAATATATACATGGGCGCACGCGCGCGATGCCACTGCCCAGCTGCGTTGCTACGAGTGCGCGCCATAGCTACATTCACGGTGAAGGCTTCCTCAGCCTGGTGCATGTCTTTTCAAGTGAAATCTACCGATGGCTCAAGGAGTGGTCACGAGACGTGCCAATGCTGTCTAGAACGCTTTTAAAAATATTCTTTTGCGTGCACGCTTTATATTGCAGTTGCATCTTTTAATACACCAGGTGACATGCCATGTAGCAGTTGCATATGTAGTTGTACATAGATAGACAAGGTTTGAGCAAGAAAAAGGTTAACGAGATGTATACAAAAATGCAAGAAATAAGACATGTACAGCATACCTGACTAAATCAAGCCAGATAAGTGACTGTCACCGTCTTGTTTCGAAGGGAAAGACATTAAATCATCATCATCATTAGCATCATCTCGTGCCATTTGTCGCGCGATGTGACATGCGCGCCGCGTAACGTCGATACGTGCGAACATTGCATTGCAGTTGCGCTATATTCCACCAGGTGCCCCGAAGCAGAATGGCTGGCTAAAGTCCCCATATAAGAAAAGTACCGCCATCCTTTGATAAACGCCGCTTCTCTCTCTCCTGTACCTCCGATTGGACGATGATAGCGCGCGCTTTTCACTTCTTTATATTTTCTTTTTTTTCCGCCTCAGAGCCATGTTGAAAGTCCTCTGCGCAGCCGCAGTCGCCGGCGGCGGCGGCGGCGCGCGCCCGGCCTGCAAGCTTCAACGTGGACTTTCTAGGTGCGCCACCGTCGACTTGGCTTTCGCAAGCAAAAAGTAAAGAAAAAGCAAGCGATTTAGGAGAGGAGGTGGCGGAGGAAAGAGTAGATGGCGGTACTTTTCTTATATAGGGACTTTATGGCTGGCTCCTTCTCGCTCGTGCTGCTGGAGCCAATAGCAACAGCCGAAGTGGACAGTACACTAGGAGGACTCTTACAGAATGCCCCTCCTGTTGCATATACCAGTTACATGGGGCATGTAGCTGGACCTGGTTAACCCAAGTAAGCTAGGTGACGATTTGTCACCGCCCCGTTTCGAGAGGGATGCCAATAAACCATCGTCATCATCATCAACAGCATCGCATCATGCCACGGGTCAAGGGATGTGACATGTGCGCCACGCAGTCTGGATTGTTTGCTCTCCGGTACACGTTATGGCGTTTCCTCGCAAGGTACGAACCTCTGCTGAAGAAGCGAATCGTGGAGCTGCGCGTGCGGCTGCAACCCGGCAACGTAGGGCTCAGTAGACTGACGTGAAGAGCCCGCCGTGTTGCGCCGAAAGCCACCGCTCGCCGTTGACGCTGGGCGGACAAATCGTTCTCGTGAGAACGACGATAAGACCTTGTAGTGCTTGGTGCAGAAAATTAAGTACCTGGGCAGCCGCTTCTCCAGCTTACGCTGTGACTGTGCTGCGCAGGCCTCTGACTTTTTTGCACTGTAAGACATGTCGCAACTAGAAGTCGTCACGCAAAATCCGCAAATCAATGTAAGCACTTGGTAAAACATGCCATCACAAGCCAAATGTGCCGTGATTTCACATCACGGAGGTGCAGGTGACGCGAGACGCCTGGTTAATCTGTTGAAAGCTTTGAAAGTGATGTGTTTATTTCTGTGTTGAGAGTTAGCATAATTTTGTATATCTTGCACGCTTTGTGTTACTTTTTGTACGTTTAATAAATAAAATGTTGACTTTCCTTGTGTCAGGAGCCTGCTTACATTTTGTTGGCAATGGTTTTAGTGACATGTGCTGTATGTCTCGATCTTTCTAACCTCATTTGCAGCTGAACTTGTTGCCCAAGAAATTAGTTTTATTGCGATAGCAATTATATGGACACTCCAAAGCAGATTTCTGCCGTCGCCGTCGCCGTGAGGTTCCGTATGACGTCAATGGAGATGAAATCGTCGCCGCGCGCTGCCGAACGCTGTATGTGCGAGTGGAAGGGCGCGAGGGACGCGCGCTTTCACGGGGAGTGAACGCACGGCGGAGAACAAACGCGCGTTCTGTGCCGTGCTCCCTTAAGGGCTGCAGAAGTAGGCGTCTCTTTCCTCCTTTACCATCATCATATATGTAGAGCAAAGGCACCTTCTTCTGACGCACGAAAGGCCGTGGGGGGGAGGGAAGGAAGGCGACGTTTAGCTGCGGCACCAAGTGCCTATTTATATCAGAGGCTCCGGCAACAGTCGCCAACGCCGCACGCATTTTGTGCGAACGCGGGCAAAACGCCGACGGCGTCGACAACAGTTCTGCGTGTTGCCGGTGCTGCTGCATGCCCAAGTTTATACAGCTGATAAAGCTACTATCATTAATCCGTATAGCTCTCTACAAGTTTGCTATCGCAATTGATGCTTCGCCTTTCAGGTGAAACTGCGACAACTTTTTTTTTAACTTCTGAAACTCGATTGCTGATTCTTTATTAATTTGAGTTCAACTGCAGAAAGTGCTGAACGCGCATTTGCGTCATAATCAATGCACCGGAGATACATGTTAGCGAAAACAGCTTTATTGCCAGAATGCTCCTATTTCCTTTAATAATTCCCATCATTTACTTGAGCAATTTATTGCTTTCAACAAAATAACAACCCAAATAAATATTTAAATACAGGAATAGGAACAACAAAAAGAACATCACACCGAGAGCAACCCCAAAAAAGGCTCTCCACGTACTTCCAGCTGCAACCCATTGATTCATGTAATTTTGAACAGCTCTCTCTATCCACACGCCAATACGGATTTTTTTTTTCGGAAATCCCCCCTTTTTGTTCCGCAGACCTGACCAACGGAGTGCAGGTTTAACAAGTGATAATACAGAACAAAACAGACGTTCGCGCTCAACACTGCGTCCTATTAATAATAATCTTTATTTGCACCTGAAGAAAAGAGAGAGAAAAGGAAGAGGGGGGGATAGAGGACTAAAGAGAAAGAGGGGGATCGCCCTGGGTGGTGTGCTAGGCGTGGCAGATGGGTACAGACCCGTACGCGTAGGGCCTGCCAGCCATCTACGCTGTCACGCTGATCCATTGATTTTTCGCATATTTATTCTTCTTTCTGGGGTTTCACGTGCCAAAACCAGTTCTGATTATGAGGCACGCCGTAGTGGAGGACTCCGGATTAATTTTGACCACCAGGGGTTCTTTAACGCGCACTACAACGCAAACACACGGGCGTTCTTGCATTTTTCCTCCATCGAAATGCGGTCGCCGCAGCCGGGATTCGATCTCGTGCACAGCAGCGCCACGCCTTAGCTGACTGAGCCACCGCGGCGGGTTTTTTCGTATATTTGACACAACAATCTTACTTCGCTGAACTAAACCCAAAAACGGGACAAACAATTTTATCAGCCTCAAGTGATTTGCTGCTTTTGTTTATCTGTCATTTTAAAGGGACACTGAAGAGAAACGCAACATCCTTTCACAGTGACAACGTACTCTTTAAAAAATTCCGTTAACTTCGTATTAAATGTTTGTTATTAGGATAAAAAATTAATCTCGAAGTATAATTTTGCAAACTTCGCGCCTAACCCCAGCGCCTGTACGTCAGTGTGGCGGCACCGGAGTTCCAATTATTTCCTCGCACTTTGGCCGCTTCTTGGCTGTAGAAATTTTGAAAATATGCTCCGGTCAGTTTTTGGCTCCGTTAAGATGAAACGTTGTTCACCTTTACGCATACAAATGCCAGCTAGACCTGCTCGGCTGCAGCAAAAACTGATCACGTCACTGACAGCTGGTGCGAGATTCTGAAGACGCTGTCGTGACCGGTCCTTTGTTTATGGGTATTTTATGGCTTAACATGCATCTTCTCACAGTTTGATCGCCGCCTTTTCTGTATGCTGTACGAGATTTCACTAACACAGCCCGACTTATTTTTCGTTTAGAGTACCTTTATTGAACAGCCACGTGATCAAAGTGAACCCCAGGAACTCCTCCATACCTTACTACTGCTTCTGTCAAACACCGACATATGTGCTTCATTAAGTTAAAACTTATCGTGGGAAAGTGCTCCTCGAAGCTGTCGGAAATTTCGGGTATAGTCTGGACGTAGTACGATGCTGTCTAAGGAACGCTCAGCGCGAGAATTTTTTCTTTCAAATTGCTTAATGAATAGGGGAGCCAGGGAAAATTTAATTGTCACGATCCGATGCTGCCAGGAGGCGAGCTTCCCTGCCTGAAAAGATACTCTCCCTTTGCCTCAGGTGCCTTGGGTGAGACATTCCTTCCCAGGAATCAAGCCGTGAGCGAGAGAAAGAGAGAAAGGGAAAGACAAGGTGGTTAGGCAGTGTGGAAAGGAGCCGAGGGATCGCGTAACGTCTAAGTCATGAGCTTCACTCCCCTCCCCCTGCTCTCTCCCCCCCCCCCCCCATCCGCCCCACGCCTGTTCTTTTTCTTTGCTTCCTTTTTTTTGGTGGGCGATACGCTTGGCGACGTTTTCGCGGGTTTTCGAGTTTTCGTGTTATTATCGTTGCCGACGCTTTGCGGCGTTAAGAACAAACTATTTGAAGGAGTACAACATACCGGAGTGTCACTCAATAAAGGGCACGACTGGCGTAAGAGGCCATGTAGTACGAAAAAAGGCACGAGACGACCGCCGGACAGGGCAGGCATTGTCCTACCCCGTCTTGTGATCTTCTCATCACTGTTTTCCGCTTCCTTGCGCTTTTGGGTCAACCATGCACTTCTACAAAATCGCTCAGATATCTGTTCTTGTAAATGTACAAATGCGCATTAGAGAAGGGCACGATTGAAATTATATACCATTCTGACGCCAAAAAACTACTAACAGACATTAAAGGGCGCACGAGTGTACGTAGCAGAGGACGGTGGAAGTGCGCATTTTTATATTCGTGGTGAAGGAAAACAAAACTCGCGTACATGGAGTTTTCGTTTTTTAATATTACTCTAAACTAAAACCAATTGCCACGCGACTGGCCACTCGAGGCACTTTGCATGTGTTCGCGGGCATCTTTCACGCTCGGAGGATAACTTTTGTGTAGCACGTATTTAGCAACGGAAAGCTGTATTGGGAGTTCCTCATGTTGTTCAACAATTTTCTCATTGACACTTTTTATCTAATGATAATGAGAAGTCAAATAACTATTGAGACTAATTATCTAATTACGCGAAATGCAAAATTTATTTAAGTGTCTACAAGCGACGGCAAACAACATTACCTTGGGTCTGTCCAGCTACGTAGCACTTGTATATTTTTAATGTTTGGCCCAAGTTAAGTGAAACAAAATGAATAAAATTATTCATTGGGTTGGAGTGCATACGGCAGGCATTGCCAAACCCTGACGAGGAGCTTACCACTGTCGTTGAAGAGGAAAGGGTACAGTCATTACATTCTACCGTTGCTAACATATGAGGCAGATACTTGGAGGTTAACTAAGAAGCTCGAGAACAAGTTAAGGAACACACAAAAAGGGCGATGGAACGAAAAATATTACGCCTAACGTTAAGAGACGGGAAAAGAGTGGTGTGGATCTGAGAGCAAACGGGGATAGTCGATATTCTAGTTGACATTAAGAGAAAAAAATGGAGCTGGGCAAGCCATGTAATGCGTAGCATGAATGGATAATCAGTGGACCATTAGAGTTACAGAATGGATACCAAGAGAAGGGAAGCGCAGTCGAGAACAGCAGAAAACTAGGTGGGCTGATGAAGTTAGGAAATTTGCAGGCGCAAGTTGGAATCAGGTAGCGCAAGGCGAATTGGAGATCGCAGGCAGAGGCCTTCGTTCTCCAGTGGACATAAATAGAGGCTGATGATGATGATGATGATGATGACGACGACGATGATGAAGTGAAACACCCTGTAGTTTCTTTACACCGACGTCATCATGGTCGCCATCTCAGGATACTAGAGAAGCTGCACCAACATGAAATGTGACAGAATGACACGCGCGTCTTTCGCCGAGCGACAAATCGATAACTGTGATAATACGGCGAAAAATGGTCCCCGTGAAAAAAGCGTAACAATTTGCGCGTAATGGTAGATGTGCTGCAGTGACGTCATCGTGGCCGTCGTGCTGAGACAACTACACCTAGCTTACACAGGCCTACGCACTCCGCTCTATGACGTCATGCTACCTGGCCGGAAATTTCCATTGCTAAGGATGGCGTGACGAAAGCGGTGACGTCAAAATCACTGTTGCTTACGCGGGAGCATCCCCATTAGATTCTATGACAGTCGGGCCAGGTATCATGACGTCATGGATCGCAGTGTGTAGGCCTTGTGCTATCTAGGTGTTGTTGGCTGAGAAGCTGCGTGCGTGACGTCACGCGAAAACAAGATGTATTTGCCCTTGCTGCTACGCAAGCCGCGGTATACCAGACTACTAAGTAGCCGCAGGGTTCGCAGGCTCAATCACCAGCTACTCGCCATTGTGCTATAGTGCGAGTTCAAGATAAGTGCCCGAAGACACGTCACTATGTCGGATCCCGAGCGATGACGTGTGCACCGTTTTCGCTACCACGTCGTTGCCGCAGCGAGCTGGTGACCGACGGGATTTGTCGAGGATGCGACGAATGCATGTATAGATAGTTTATGTTGACGTCATCGTGGCCGATATATTGGGGTACTAGCTAGCCGAGAAGCAGCATGAACACAGAAAGTCACGCTTTTGCACGACAGGCAAAGCATCGATCGCTATAGCAAATTCGCAGACAGCTCTACGAAGGAAGGATAGTAGCGTTATCAGCCTTATAAACAGCATTAGCTTACTAAGTAAATTAACAAGCATGGTGTCACGCGCGCACAAGCAAACATGACCACATCTCACTCGATGACCGTACACACCTGCTGTCAGAACGCTGGATTTAGAAAGCGTGGTAGCAGCAGCCAGCGAATTCTCCTGCTGCCTCTCACTTCAGCGCCTCCTAAGCAGCGAGAACACAGCGCACACGAAGCTATCAGCACTCGGCGGACTCTGTCCCCTCGCAGTTAGCTTTCAAGATAAGGCCCGCGCGGCCACGCGCGCCCGCGACAGACGCCGCCGCCGCTGGAGTAGAAGGTTGGGGGCGAGGGGGGCTCCCTCCCCTGCGCCCGACGCAAGACGGTGCGCTTCCCTACCCCCCTTCCTTCCTTGCGCGCGTGACATTGTACCACTATCGTCGGCTCACCATTGCACGTTTTTACAGGATAAGGCGCGCGGCAACGATGTTATCGCCCTTGAACTTCATACGGAACATCACAGCGACGACGACAGCAGAAATGCTCCTGGAGTGTCATATAATTGCTATCGGAATAAAACGTGACTGCACGACAGCACGAAATCTGTCTTGCGGACAGGGGCAAATCGATAACACTGATGATCCGGTGAAAAACCGTTCCCGTCAAGAGAGAGAGAAAAAAATGTGATTGATCCCTCTTATATAGGAATCGGCATAGAACACGAAAGTGAAACGTGTCTTCACAGAAGTAGTGTAATGTTTATTGCACATTGATATATAATGTCTATTGGTGTTTTGTGGCTAAAGCGCCCTTAGGCGTTGATGCACCCACGCTGACGCCTGGTGGCACGTCTCCTCCATCACGACTACCAACGTCGATGACCATGAGCAACCGTCGTGCATATGGAAGCTGCACTACGCTGCACACGCTAGCACAACGCGAAAGACGAAGCACGTAACTGACACACTAATACAACGCGCAAGACAAAGCACGTAACTGAATCGTCACCGAGTCAAATCAGCGCGTACAGCGCGTCGTAATTGCAGCCTCCGCGATCAACTTCAGAAACATTTCAGAGCTAATTGCGGAGGCCACGCTCCGCTGTGCTGAGTACGGTGAACGCCACCTAGGTGGCGTTGGTAGTGCTTCTTGATGCCAGCGTCCCTTCGAATGCTGGCATCGAGGCGTCGTAGTGCTGAGACCACCGAAGCGTTCACTGTCGGTGCGCGTTAGTGTCATAATGCAGTACTTCTCTTTTCTGCTCGTAGGCGGCGGCACCGCCCCGAGCAAGAGCGCGGGTACACGGAGGAGTGTTAGATATATAAGGCGCGTCTGTGTAGCTCTCTGCAAATGCGTTTGTGGCGCAATGGGTTAAACGCTCGGCGATCTATCGTCGCGGACCGAGAGGTCGTGGGTTCGATTTCCAAATTTTGCATGTTTGTGGAACTTTTTCTTCTGGTTTCTTTCTTTGTATTATGTTCGTGTACATTGTAAGCTGACGTATTTCCGTGACGGAAATACGTCAGTGAAGTCTTGGTGGACCCCGGCATAAAACACTTTCGTGTTAAAAAGGCGCAGTTTCACCTTAAAGGCGAAGCATCAATTGCGTTAGCAAATTTGTTCCTTCTTCTTCTTTCTGGGGTTTTACGTGCCAAAACCAGTTCTGATTATGAGGCACGCCGTAGTGGAGGGCTCCGGATTAATTTTGACCACCTGGGGTTCTTTAACGTGCACTACAACGCAAGCACACGGGCGTTTTTGCATTTCGCCTCCACCGAAATGCGGTCGCCGCGGCCGGGATTCGATCCCGCGATCACGAGCTCAGCAGCGCAACGCCTTAGCTGACTGAGCTACCGCGGCGGGTTGCAAATTTGTAGAGAGCTATACGGAGTAATGATAGCAGCTTAATCAGCTGTGTGAGTGAGTGAGTGAAATAACTTTATTGAGGTCCAGAGAAGACGCAGGGGACACCCCGCGCCACCCGGCTAGTAACTTGGACATGCAGTAGCACCGGCAACACGCAGAACTGTTGTGGACGCCGTCGGCGTTTTGCCCGCGTTCGCACAAGATGCGTGCGGCGTTGGTGACTGTTGCCGGAGCCTCTGATATAAATAGGCACTTGGTGCCGCAGCTAAACGTGGCCTCCCCCCCCCCCCCCCGGCCTTTCGCGCGTCGGAAGAGGGCGCGTTTGCTCTACATATATGGTGATTGTAAAGGAGGAAAGAGACAGAGACGCCTATTTCTGCAGCCCTTAAGGGAGCACGGCGCAGAACGCGTGTTTGTTCTCCGCCGTGCGTTCACTCCCCGTGAAAGCGCGCGTCCCTCGCGCCCTTTCACTCTCACATACAGCATACGGCGGCGCGCGGCGACGATTTCATCTCCATTGACGTCATACGCAACCTCACGGCGACGGCGACGCCGACGGCAGAAATCTGCTTTGGAGTGTCCATATAATTGCTATCGCAATAAAAGGTAAAGGAAAGACAGGGAGGTTAACCAGACATTATCTCCGGTTGGCTACCCTGTACCGGGGGAGGGGTAAAGGGATTCGACAGGAGAGAGACAGAGAAAAAAAAATAAGTACAAAAAAGGGAAAAAAGGAAAGAAAAAAATCACACACACACAAACTATGGGCATTGTCACGCAGTCTGCGAAGGCGTTCTAGTGTTGCATAGTGTCAACGTCACATCCTACGTCACACAGTGTAGAGTCACAATTTGTCACTGAGTTCGGTGTCTTTTAAATAACGCAACAGTGCCTTCAAGGTGGCTCGCGCTGTTGTTCGTGTAGGCCAGTTTCCAAGGATGTTGATTTGCGTTATTAAGCGTTTGTCCAGTTGACCTATCGTGGCTGAGAGAGCTGCTCTCTGCGGGTTAAAACGAGGGCACTCACAAAGAAGGTGTGCGATTGTTTCATTGCACCGGAAGAGCGTTCTGATCACAGTCGGTCAGATAGGCCGGTGGCTCGCAAGAAAAAGCAGCAAGATGTACGTGGGATAATTCGGTACGCTGACTTCACCATGGCCGCCATGTTAAGGTACGAGCATGATGACATGCTGCGTCGATGACATCACGTGAAAAGTCCCTTTAGTGCTGTTGTGATGCTGGCACATTCTGGACCCGTCCTGCAAAGTAGTCAGCTCTCGAGGAGGCGGTGGACTGTGTCCGTTGGATCAAGAGCCATTCTAGGCAATGGAATGCGCCGGTGTCGAGTTGTCCACAAGAGAGACGAACAGCTCGAAAGGTAAAAAAAAATTAAAACGCTTTCCTTCGTCTATTGCAAACGTTCATCACTTACGTTAATTGCACTTACGCATATCTGTACGCCTAAGCATAAGTGTGGCTGTTTTACGTTGCCGAAGTATGACACACCAATGATGCTTGCCTTAGCATTCCTGTTTAGTGTGCATAATGTTCAGGAAGCGGCTGATACTGATGGGGGATGCCAAACCTTAGAACTTTGCCGTTGAATCTCATTGTCTCACATGCGGGTGAAATACATGTTTGATTAAAACTTGCTCCTTTTTATTCATTAAGGAAGCATAGGTTCGATATTTTAGCAGCAATGATGCGCCATGCCTGCATACCTGTTTTCATATTTTTGGGATGGTTGCACTGCACTTATTCGCTATGTAGGAACCACGCAGCCGGTGATTCTTTTTTTCTGTCGTAAGGACCTCCTAATAAGGCGCTCTGTTCTTTCGGCGTGTCTTGTGCATTATATTTACATCGTATAGTTGTGATTTCAGGTTACTACACCATGATGAAGACACTACTTGCATTTATTGGACTTATACCGCCTGTAGGCTCACAATAGCTGTTTGACAGCTCGGGCTGGTTATGCACTCATCATTGATTTGCCGAGTCAACTTCTCCGTACATCCGGCTTTCGTAAGTCCATGGGGGTAGGTTTTCGAAGAGCCTCCAGTGAGCAGGAGAGTAGCAGGTTGAAACACAACATTGCGCTCACTAAATGGATGACCACGCCTTAGACACCGGAATACTCGTATGTTACGGCTGTTCCACATCCTGCGACTGGAACAAAAAAAAAATATGGTGCAGTGGCATGCATCGCAATGCGATTTTAGAGCGCTCATTTCACACGATTGCGTTTTCAACAATGCGGCTGGTGCGACGTGCAGGGTTGCTTGCTGCCAGGTTTTGTGGCATAGGCCGCATAATTTTTCAAATGTAGGGAATAACCCCTTTGAATTGCGATATTATTGACCTATCTTTAACAGGAGCAAATATTACGCGTGCTTGTAATTTAAAAGCACTTCGAAGTTTAAATTTCTTTTGGAGTGTGCAACACCGGTTTCTGAAGTTTAGTGCGACAAGACATGGCGGGGCCTAAAAAGCTGTTCGCAGGGGGCCGTTCAGCGCTTTGCGCTCTCTCGTGCCTTCTATGTCCGTGTCGTTCTGCCTGCGCTACGGCAAATTACAAGAAGACCTATCAACAAGCGTATATAGCTATCCTCATCGCATATGCAGTATTCGGATTTCGGCTGCAGTGAAGTCGTCTTGTCAGCGCAGAGAGACCCTCGCGCTACCCGTGCTTAGCGTCAGCTTCTGAAGAAGTGATGTGCGTATACGAGTATTGCTCGTAATTGTGCATAAGCGGATCCTGCTCCTATCCCTATTCTTGAACCAACCCGAAAGTTCACGTCTGCCCCTTATGGAACCCGCCAATGATCTGTGTCTGATTACTGAACGTGCAATGGAATTTAAGTTGTGAACGTCAATCTTAGTGCTAGCCTGGTCCGTCCATCGCGGCGCGTGTGCTGCATTTATCTAGAGAAGTACGCTCTAAATATATCGAAAGGCATAAAAGCCAACACCACAATCTTTTTAGGGGAGCTACAGTCACTTGTATACCTAGCATCATAGTATTCCAACAGACATGGGCGTCGTCTACTTTCTCGTCCTGTGACTCGCATTGTTAGTATGCTGTGAATCGGTATGAAGAAGCTTCAGTCAACATGCGGCAGTGCGTGGCATAGTGGAGTAGCCTTACGGCAGACATTAAATACCTTGGTAGGAGTACGTTTGTTTGTTCAATAACAAAATAGAACACGAGGATTTTGTATTCGTATTGGCAACCATAAAGAAGCTACCGGAATTATTGGCCAATCTCGTTGACATGCCTGTGCTTCTACCTGCTCCAGCACATTAGCTTAAAATGGGGCTGGAAACCCCAGATTACCAAAAACCTATGTAACCCGAGCAGATGTTGTGGCTCCTCCACTGGAAATTAAAAAAGCATCCCAATCTAGTAAGCTAGTTATGTACTTAATATGCATTAAATCAATGTTAGAGCATGCTGATATGATCCATTTCTAGCTAGATTATTCGACCAATATAATAAAGCACAAGGAAAGCCTCAAGGTACAATCTAATCTGGCATTCAGACATGTTGTATTTCCACACAATCATATTTGTACAAATATGGGTTATATATCTGTACACAAACGCCCGAAGCCAGTCATTGTCAAGGAGCGGGCGCATCCTTTCTCGCGCATTCCAAATATGATAGCTCCTTGGTTGGTAAGGCTATTGACGGATTGCTTACCGCCTTCAAAACCATCATCAAGAAACTAAGAAGGGCAGGGATGGCTTCTTGGCACTACATTGTTCAGCGTGCGGTTGTAGCCCTCTCTTCAATGACACTACTGTTACAGCTAGGTACGCACATGGCCAGACCAGACTTGCAACAGAAGCAGCGGCAACTCAAGAGAAAGATGCGGTAAGCAAGCCGTCAAGAGCCCTATCGACCAAGGAGGTATCATATTTGGGATGCGCGAGAAAAGATCGCCCGCTCCTTGACAATGACTGTCTTTCGGCGTTTGTTTTTTGTCACTGATGAGCCAGCGTCAGTGTTAAATTGCGCATGTACCCCCCGTTTGCATGCTTGCTTTTTTGCGGAAATTAAGATCAGTTTAAAGTCAGCGCTTGTCTCGGTTTGTCGCCTCCTTCGCCGTCCATTCTCTAAATTCGCGCTGTCAGACATCATGAAACGTCTTGGTACATCATCGGTTTGGGCTGGACCGCTTTCTGCTAGCGTCCAGCCCGGGTCAGGCTGCGAAACTGCGGCACGCGCACGTCTGCAGTACTAGCTAAAGCATGCCGCGCATACACCAAGCATACGCGCCAAGCTAACGATAACGCGTAGCTTTCTGAAATGAAAACACTACGAAATAGGTGTTACGACAATGATCCGAATGCGCAGCAAAGAAAACAGTGTGCTCAATTTCTGAGCGCAGTTTGTAGTACACCCTTTCTTACTTGTGCTGCGCACTTTCCGAAAATTTCCGACAAACCGACGGCATTGCTGTCGGTTTGTCGACATTGCGCCACTGGAGGCGCTCGTGAGGTCAGGGTACTGTAACGCCTGGTAGTTGCCAGGAAGCTGGTCCTTATGCCCAGCAAAAGCTGTCTTGGGTGCTGTTTGGAGCCATGTCGTGCCGGCATATACTCACAACAGCGTTCGAGCGGTTCAGGTGCAGCGCTAAGCCTTGCAATCACTGTCAAGCGCATGCTTCGCCCTGCTAACGAAACTACCATTTTTGTTAAGCCAGGCAAGTAAGAGGGCGAAGTACTATATTGAACAATCTCGACCATAAATCGCTATATTTCGGCGAAACGTGACGGAGAACAGAGAAGCGGTAAGCGGAAAATCTTTCTTCTACTATTTTAAGCCAAAAATATACGTCCCTCTAAAACATTTTCTAAGTTACCGCCTGGAGTCATTGCAACTGTCGCGTGCATCCGAAAAGTCCATTCGTTACGTCAGATATTCCTTTTAAGCACATACGCTGATATCGGCAAAATATTTAATTTTAAGATTCCTTTGATAAATTCATTTATTCGCAATATCAATGTTCGTTACGCACAAATTTGGACGGATAAAAGGCAGTTACATGTAAGCATGTCATTAGCAGACATGTTTTCGTGTTTGGTACCCACAAACTCAAGTATGCGTGGCCACATTGGATTCAATCACAACATTCTTAAAAACACAGCTGAAGGACTATCGCCTATGCAATATTTTCACAATCTTTGTCTAACTGAAACATTCCTAACGATTGACGAATGGCTAAGGCGATTGCAGTCTTCAAGTCCGGCGAACGTTCTTTACCCCTCAACTAGAGACCCATATCCTTAACAAGTACAATCTGCAAGCTATTAGAACACGTCATACACTCACATGTTATCAATTATTTGGCATCGCACAACTTAATTTTTAAGTACTAACATGGATTACGCAAGGGATATTCGTGCGACACTCAGTTAGCTGGCTATATTTATGGTCAGCATTCATCCATAGATGCATGTATTCAATTGCAATATTCCTTGATTACTCGAAAGTATTCGACCGTGTTCCACACCGCCGTCTTCTCACAAAGCTAGCAAGGTATAAGATTTGACCTCTAGTTATAGCATGGATTAAAGTCTTCTTATCTTGCAGGATGGAGTTCACACCAGTAAACAATTTTAACTCTTCATGTGGCCAGGGGACGTCAGGTGTACCGCAAGGCAGCGTGTTTGGGCCTTTACTCTTTCTTGTTCTTATTGACAATTTACCAGACAGCGTTTCATCCAGAATCGGACTTTTCGCAGATGACTGCGTAATTTACCGTAACATTTGTTCTGTAATTGATCAAGAGGCTCTTAAAACTGACCTTAACTTTGTAAGCGCTTGGTGCGATACTTGGTTAATGTCACTAAATCTCTCAAAGTCTAAAGGTATGTCTTTTACTAAACAAACTACTAGACTTCGGACTTCCTACGTATTAAATGACACTAAAGTTGAGCTTGCTTCCAGTTATAGGTACCTAGGGCTCTGGTTCCGCAGTGATCTTGCGTGGAAAAGCTACATTGAAAGCATTCTAGCATCTGCTAACCGCTCTCTGGGCCTCATCAAACGTAGTCTAACACACGCCTCACCCTACATTACGAAACTACCATAGACTAAATTATTAATACCAAAGATTGAGTACGCCTCGGCCTTGTGGGACCCAGAACAAGAGTACCTTGTTGAAGATATTGAAGCTCTGCAAAATCGTGCTGCGAGATGTATTTATTTCTGACTATTCAAGAACAACTAGTGTCACACAGTTAGAACAGCGTGCTGAACTCGAGAATTTGTCAGTTCATCGCAAAATAGCACGCTTAACACTCTTTCATGAGCTTGGTCACCTCCCGTTCTTTCATAAAGACTTTTTTCATACCCCGTCCGCTATACTCCCTCGTCATGATCATCCTTTCAAACTAAAACGCATTTTTTGCCGCACATCACGATACGGTCATTCTTTCACACCGCGCACTACAACCGAGTGGAATAACCTTCCATCTGACATCGCAACAGAACTCGACTTTAATCAATTTCAGAAACTTGTTCGGTCGTATCTTATGCCCTGAATGCTCTTCAACCGTGCTCGTCCCTTTTTATCGCTCATCCTGTTTTCTTTTTCTTCTCTCGGTTTTTATATTTACTTTCAGTTAAAAAGAACTGTTTCGTAGTGCTAAATTTCAGTGTATTGCATTGTATAACCATCGCATTGTTCTGCATAAAAAAATGAAAGTTTAACAGATGTAGGACTTACAATATGTTTTTTCTTTCTTTCTTTAGATGTTTTATTTCTATTTGCAGAGTGGGATTGCCTTTAATGTTTTTCGGCTTTCTTTTTCACTTTGTATATTGTTGTAATGTTAGCTTTGACGCCTATGTAATATATTCCGTCTTTAGGTTATGCTGAAGTAAAATAAAAAATAAGCTGTTGTAATTTCAACACAATTCATTGAGCACTTGTGACGTAGAAGCTACAAAAACAGCCAAAAATAAATTCATGATTTTGTATGCATGCTGCTTTGGCACACTCAAGAGCTAATTCCTCGAAAAGGCGTAAAACTAATAGGACTTTTTCAGCGAGTACTGCCAGTCCAACGCAATTTTTTGTAGACTTATGGCAGCTTTAAGCGTTATTAGTGTTCGCGCAGTCCAAGGATTGCGGGGGGGGGGTGCAGGCGCATTAAGGGTAGCAGTACACCTACCAAGCTGAACAGGCAGTGCACCAACTTCTACACTTTGCTGTCGGCGTTCAATGTGTCCAACCAGAACTGACCCGGTAGACCTCTCACCCGCATCGACCAACGGGGAGGAGACCTTTTACCGTACACAAATGTGAGAGGGCTCCCCTTCAGTCCTTTGTGCACTCATCAGTACAATAGAGGTCACACAGGAAGCAGGGTTTACCGACCGATTCATTACCGTGGTCTGAAAGTAACGCCGCATTTAAGAGAAGCGTTGTAAAGGAGGGATCCGGATGAAATTAGACCACCTACGAATCTTTATTGTAAGCCCAAATCACTGTAAGCGAGCATTTGTTTTGCATCCCACCAATGCCAGAATGTCGCCAATGCGGCCACGGATCGAACTTCCGACCTGACAGCGGCTGACCAGGAGTAGAGTGCCTTTTCCATAGAGGCTTTCTGACATTTGTGTGCAGTGCATCAAAGGCGTGACTACATGTGAATATTGCTACGTGGGGCAAACTAACATAACAGAATATATTGTAAGTATTTGTGTAAGACCCGCACACGCAGTCTTTATATATTCTTTATTGTATGCGAATCTTAAACGAGGTAGGCTTACAGCTACTCACACATTCCTCGAACTGCACTCATACGGTCATGAAAATATAACGTAGCGACTGGCAGCTGACTATGAACACAGTTAGGTCACCGATCGATTATTTTTTAACATGAACGAAGCTGCAAAAATGCTCTTTTCGGAGTTCCCGATAACTTGAACAACAACAAATCGCTACAGAAAAATTCACTTTGATGTTATTACAGCGCCAGCGTAGCGGGAAATTGGTTTACAGACTCTTGCTAAGTGTTGCGCACCATTAAAATAAAGTGTACCTGAACTTTTGCAATGGCCAAGGCCGCCAGTGCATTAAGCGCTCAATCATCACGCAGCGCGACTTGCTTCGCCGGTCATCGTGAAGTGAACGTGACGCGCACGTGACCTCGTCATTTTACGCTGTGCTGCACAAGATCAATTACTAAGCTTCTAAAATTATGCTTCCATTCGCGTTATATTCACGTAGGAACTTACGCCGTTCCGTCCAGTATACGCACACAAGTTGTTAGGGAAGACGACACATTGAAACCTAGTCAATTTCTGAGCTTGCTTTTAATAAATAGACACAAAGAACTCGTACAAGCTTCAACATGGAAATATTAAGCGCTACTCTTTTTTAGATCGTAGACGATGCAAGCAATCACACGATATCCCTCGTTTCTTTCGTCAGTTCAAACGTATTTTTTAAAGACCGCCTTTTCGGGTAAGTTCATGCAAAGTATAGATGTTATCTGCATACAAAGTAACAACTTTACAGTAAGTAATTAACCCTGTCTGGTGCAAATTTTATAACTGAAGTGAGAAATTTATATTTAGTGCGTCTGACTGAAATTACGAGCAAAAGTGAAACTTTTTGCTGTGATATTGAAAGCTTTTTCCGTCATTTACGTCAAATTACAAGAATTGAAGATGTCAGAGGCACCGTACGGTTTTCTAAACTATTTAATTCATAACCGGAATGATGTAAATGACGGCCACAATATATTCGAGGAGCATCTTTGTACCAGAAAAATAAGTTATATGTTTAGGCAGCATGCTCTAGCTTACAAAGGCCTAACCTAGGATTGATGACATGCAATGGGTCTTTGGGGAGTATCTGGTAGCACCGCGCGTACCTGTGACTGAGAAATGGACAATTTTAGTAATTAGATATGCGGACGCTCAGATTTTCGAGATCAGTATTGGTATTTTTTTTTTCTACGTGTGTAAATTTATTGCAATACATTCGGATTACTACTATTGGACCGGAAAGGGCTAAAAGGAGTCGGGTGGTATTTTTTTTTTATTTGCCGACTTCAGGGCACATTTAGCAATTGCGACAGCGAAGCCAACAAGTAGTGCTTCCGCGTATCCTCAGCACAAACGTTAAAAAAATTGGAGGACGGGTATGCTTCGAATTTAAGAGTGGAACGCGATAACATTCAAAGATCCTTTACTGCTTCTCAGGCTTCCCAGCAATTGCAGCTTATGTAACTGTAATGTTTACCGGAAAACGCTAGTGGCGAATGCGTAGCACGAAGGCGAGCGTTCTGGTAGAAGCGCGGCCTCTTGAGTTGGGCGATCTTCTGTCACTGTTTCGAACTTTTAGTATTTCAGTCTGCGAGGATTTAACATACGATGTCGGTGTTTGGTTTCATGACATTTGTTTGTGGGCTGTCGTTCTCAAAATTCCGAGGAATAACTCCGTAAACTTTGTAAAGAATGCAAGAGAAGGCATGAGCAACTTTAGTGATAGAAGAAGAGCTTTAGTGCGGTATAGATTATATAGGTCAATTTTCGCTGACGGGACGCCGACGCCGACACAGTATTTTCTGCGACACGGGGCCCTGTACGCTAAAGCGTTAGAACGCTGCACCTGAGTGTGCCTTCGAGTGCACTGCTGTTGCTGTTAAGGTTTTTTTTCTCTTTTTTTCTTTTCTTTTTTTAAACCGTCCCTCTAAAGTGGCATTCACACCGGCGACTGGCAATCGAGAAGCTACTCACGGCGACCGATACCTACCGGTCACCGAAATGTTCCGCTATTGTTGCCTTTCACGCTTGCTCACAGAAACATGGCCACGTGATATAACCACCAGCGTATTCCGACGTCCTGCTCCCCACAGCTCATTGGCTAAGCAGCTTTGCGACTCCAGTCGTGCAGCTTAAGCTTCGGTCGGTGAGCGCCACCTTAACAATTCAGTTGCTTTTCGACCAAAGCGACTATGCGCGATCGCCACTGTGCGACCAGCTTGGTAGCGCGATCTCAATCACTCGCCGATGCGAATGCGCCTTAGGAGTCCTGGACGAAGTTGTCTGGAATGCAAATGGACTCATTAGCACATTATGTGGAAGAGTCACAAGCTGTGCTAGAGCTTAGGATCTATGCAAAGGAGACATGATTTCACTAATGCT
This sequence comes from Dermacentor silvarum, assembly GCF_013339745.2. NCBI lineage: Eukaryota > Metazoa > Arthropoda > Arachnida > Ixodida > Ixodidae > Dermacentor > Dermacentor silvarum. The sequence continues at coordinate 64,464,543 of NC_051155.1, read as the reverse complement.
CGTCCTCGGCTTCACATTTGGAACGAGTGCCCTGAACTGAATACTCCAAAAGTTCATTAGTTAATATCTTGAATTAGCTTCCTGGACAGTGCGATTTTCTTGCGCATGCCGTATTCACCTCTGCTGGTAATTTAACTGAATACAGTCGAACCCGGCTACATCGAATCTGAAGGGGATCACAAAAAAGTTCGATATATTCAATAAAAAGTTAAACAAAAATTTTCAAGGCGATTTTACTGCTGTTCGTTATACACAATAATTCGTTATATGTGGCTTCGATATATTCAGGTTCGACTTAGTACGAATCGCCGTATATGTGTCATGCGATAAAATAAAAAATAGTTTAAAACGAACTGGAATTATCGTTTATTTGCTGGTTATCAAATAGTAGTAAAGCAAGTTTACTTGTTGTGGACATGGCTGTTCTAAGACTAACCGAGGTTATACGCATATATGGCAGGAAATACCGTGGCTTGCATGGAGTGTACGTTCACACAAAATCCTGTGCAGACAATGCGCCCTTCCAAGTTATCAAGCCTCTGTACTTCTAAATCTGACTGCGCAAAAACCTCGATATCAACGTTTTCAAAATATAAGAAGGCAAAAAAAATTTTTCAATTCTTTAATGTAATAAAATTTTGTTTGCATAAGTTACAGAATTGGAGGGGCGTTGGTGCTTCACTGTGGTTTGCCAGCATGACGAACTATACCGTTGGGCACAGGCTCGCCAAGGTGTCAGCCCCTGGCGTGTGTGCACCTGGTGTACCTGGTGTACCTGGTGCACCAGTGTATGCCCCTGGTGCAACGACCACACAGCCACACTGGCACACATTACATACCAGTGTACGGAACGGCCAGCCGAGGCAGTACCAAGCTGGTGAGCTCACCACAGGCACTCATAACGTGGTCTTGGGAGGCACGGCTTTCCGAGCTGGCACTGGAAGCCAACTGGTGACCCTGGACCAGGGCCGGCGAGCCGCCGCGGCCAGTGGGGCTCTACAAGAGGGCTCCACCCGAGAATAACCAGATCAACCACTCTTCGTACAATAAAGTTTATTCATTCATTCATTCATTCAGCGCGGAAACAATGCGCGGTAAGGGCAAGCTAAAACTCTGTATTCTTAACCCGGCGAGTGAGAGTGGAGCAAATGTGTGTAAAAGGAAGGAGGGAGAGGGAATAATGTGTTGGCACGCAATCTTGTCTTGTTATTGCATAGTAGGGAGCCACAAAGATCGCGCGCTCAGCTACCACTACCTGAGCGCCAAGTGCGCGTGTGGATTGAGCAACGTCGCCTGCTTGTCGTGCGTGCTGATGACCACGAGCCGCTGCAGCCATCCCGAGCACACGCGCTCGTACTGGTTGTCGCACGGGTTGTCGCCGCTGCCCAGCGTATTCCGCGTTCGGGTATTCGAGAAAGGGGGTGCAATTGGTGATGTCCTGCAGCGTGGGATCATGATGTATTTCTCGCTGCCGAAATTGCTTCAGGCGCACGTAGCCCGCAGAAGCATCGCCTTCGAGATCAGTTTGCGCTACACACAGGAACCTTTCGCTGCAGCGCTGACTTAGGCACCAGCGCTCACAAACTTCAGCAGAGTTTCTTTCTGGGCGAGTTGATATATGCTTTTGAACAAGGAACCAGCGATGCAGACGCGTACTCAAAAGAAAGAGTGGACAAGGTTCACCCTGTTCATTTTCCTTGTGTACACAGGTCTGCATGGCTGACTGACTTCCTCTTCTGTCCCGGCTACGGCGGCCGCATTTCGATGGGGGAGAAATGCCGAAAACACCCGTGTACTTAATTTAGGCGCACGTTAAAGAACCCCAGGTGCTCCAAATTTTCCGGAGTCCCCGACTACGGCGCGCCTCATAATCAGATCGTGGTTTTGGCACGTAAAACCTCGCAAATAAATTTTTTATCTTCCTCTGGTGCTCAAGAGGCTGTTAAAATTCCGCCTTATTGTCGAATATTGCCAGCTTCGCTGGCTCGCAGAGCCGCTGAGGCCGCCCTGATTGGCTCAAAGCGCGAACACGGTGGAGTGTGACAAGCTTGTTGGCGTCTGAGAGCTTCCAGAATGACACTTCCAAGTGTCGCAGAGCTCAGGGCGGCTACTTTTGTAGGCAGAGCTAATAATTAGGTGCAGTAGTCTACCTAAATAGCGTGTTCAGAGCATGAGCAAGAGAACAATCAAGCCACTGATGGGGCCTGCTGGCTAGGGCTTCGTTCGGGACCGTAGCGATAAGCTGCAATTTTGAGTTAGGCATTATTGTTTCCTCTTGGTATGCACATGGTCATAATGAGACCACCCCTGCCAGTGAGACAAGCCATATACTGTAAGCTAGGGCTAACTTCACTTTATGCACACTACTAACAATTTGACAGACAAACACACAAAGAAGTAAATCGCGCGTGTTGTGCAAAGTAAGCTTTTATATTATATCCTTGTTACTCTTACCCTTCTTTCACGAATACTACTTCCGTTTTTCATTAAAAAAACTGATTGAATGACTAAAAAAAGCAAGAAAAATTTGGTCCTACGTTCTTTCCATGCTCTTCATGTGTCGAGCTTATATCAGTAATAATATTGACAGGATTCACACTAATTGCAGTGTAAGTTTAAACAAGCAGGAAGTTCACAAGATGATGGAGGCTTGAATTGAACAGCAGCTGTATAAAAATAGCCTTGTTTAGATGGATACGGCAGAAGCGTATCGTGTTAATTTATCGTATTGCTTATACTCATACGCCAGCGTTTACACGAATGCGCATTTTCATGGATGGATGGACGGATGGATGGATGGTGTTATGAGCGCCTCCAATGAAATGGGGCGGTGGGTTGCACTACCAAGATTACTTGAGATTTCTGCTATGATTACACGATTTTCAGGATAGCTCGGATTCAACTTATCAATTTCTGTGTGCATTCTACAGTCAGTAATTAAAATTGTAATCAGCGCATCTGTCTGACAAGGTATTTGGACGTTGCGATTTCTCATCACATTATTTATCGCGCCTTCCCGAAGAATAGGTACCACCCGTAAAGTGGGAAAGCACTATATGTTACAGGGATTTCTGAAGAAAAAAAAAAAAGATCCGTGTGAATACGGAAAACGCTTGGCACTCAGCTCAAGGTAGTGTTTTGTTGAGTGGAAGCGAATCGATTGAACCCAGTTTAGAGCGGTTCTCACAGCATGAAAACGGGTAATTCATTGCTGTAAGAAGGGCATCATTCTCCTTAAGTAAGCAGGACTCTTGTAACAGCTCTAGGACGCTGGATTCGTACCGTCTCTGTGAGGCAGTATCCTATCCTAGGGGCGTAAGCCTGTCGAGTGCCTCGTGGCGGTATCACGCCTAGTTGGTTTAGAGCTGAGAGAAGTCTCAAGTTCTGTCTTTGGTTTTATAACTGCACGACCACTACACTCTGCGATGGATTACCCAGTACCTTGCCTGAGTGAGTAAAGCAGAGTCTTAGCACCGCTGAGCCTAGCTGTCTGGAATTTGTAAGCCGTTGCGAAGGTGAGCTTAAACTGGCGTGCCCGCATTAACCATGGCTTGGAAGTATGTGGGCATAATACCCACTGTTTTACTGAAATGCTTTTTTCTTTTTCTTGTTGGATAATCGGAGATGATAGCCTAACCAGGCACCGAACCACTCGAGTGGTCAGTACACGGGAGCCTGCCGCCACGCGGAAGTTTCAGTAATGCCTCCCGAGTAACACGTTACCAGTCGATTTGAAGGAATTTTTGACGATGTTTAATTTGAATGCGAGCCTGAAGAAATTAAGAGTACTTCTTCTGTAACTTTCGCCTTTGCTGTATTTCGTGCAGACTTTGTCCCCGCAACCAGCTACACCACCTTCAAATTCGAAATGTTCAAATCATTCACGATACTATCGGCCCACGTCTTCAGTCGACGAGTTCGCCGTTCCACTGACGCGCCATGCTGGCTTAGTCCCTATGGCGCTCCCCTGAGGAGCATAAGATCGATATTGGGTTCGCGGTCACGGCCGCCGCATCCGGGTGAGGGCGAAATGCACTAACGCCGAGCTCGGATTACGTGCGAAAGAACCACCGACACTCGTTCAAAATTATTCTCTACTGCGGCGTCTGTCCCAGTCCTGGGCGGTTTGGGACGTTAATAAAATCAATCAATCAATTTTCACTAGATTCAATCATCATTGCCTTTCAGCCGATATGTTTTCACTTCTCCACTCATTGTGGTGAGAACCTGTCGCAGCCTCCTCTGTTGGCAAGGTTGAAGACTGGGCGTGTTGGTATAGCATACTAGAGGTTGGATTGCGCAACATTTTGACGAGACACACAGAAGAGAAACACTCACCACAAGCGCTCTGTTGTGTGTGTTTCTCTTCTGTGTGTCTCGTCAAAATGTTGCGCACTCCAACCTCTAGTATTCTCCTCTCTTGATTAAGCTCCTCAAATGGTTGTGGGAACGGATTTCACTACAGTCCCTGTGCATCATATTTCAAGCTTATTTGGAGAAAACCACCAGAGCTTCGCTGTGCTTACTAAGGTTACATGGGCGTTGTTGTTTTCTTCGTTCTTTTTTTATTTAATTATTTTAAGTTGTTATGCCAAGCCTAAGGTGGAATTCTATGCCATATTGATTCTCTTTATTTTTGTGCTTGCAAATTACCTGCACTTTCTTTACGCCTGCATTTTTTTTCTTTCGACAATCTGGTAAGTTGAAGTGTTTTGCTTCTTGCTACTACCAATCACGTAAAAAGCGTATATAAGTCGCATCAGTGTATAAGACGCACCTCTTCATTTGGTAAGCGAATAAAAAAAAATCGTGACGTTTCTTTCTGTGAACGCTGGTCATTGCGGTTTCGATCATGATACCGTCATATGTATGTAGTACACAGCTCTAACAAATAACCTTAGGTGTAATATATGTAGCTGTGCACCATGTAGTAACAAGTTTTAATGTAAGCTCTAAACTATAGTAAACTAGTTGTTTGAGCATTCCAGTAGCTTCTTTATTCACCATTATTTTTTCGCGTTCCGCTAACCGATCGATTCAGTGCGTGATTGAGCAGCCTTTCATTCAGTTATTCATTAACCCTGACGGTCACTCACCTCGTCGCTAATTCAGACGTTGCCGCGCTCAAGTTCTGAGTTCTCTGTCGACCCAATCCGCTTAGACATGGGCTCGCCTTTGACCAATGCTCTCGACGTCTAGCAATCATCGCGAACGGGAGATATGGGTTGCGTTGGATACCACGTGGAATGGCAGCCTTGGGCTTCGTCGTCTATTCGGGAAGGTTGTCGTTCCACCAGTGCTAATGATTCTGAGGAGGGGATTCATCCGAGGCCGTTGCAAGGCTCGGATGGCCCCGTCAAGCCGAGCGCCGGATGCCACGTTGCATTTATTGTCGGCATGCGTGCGAGGAGGTCTAGCATTGCCTTCCTCCCCGGCCAAGCATGTACCTCGTGTTCGAGCTCTCGCAGCACTTCTATTACAGAGTTTTAGCTTATCCGTAAACTTGTTATCGCCTACGGATTACCCTGTTATCGGAGCCGTAATCAAAGTAGTATGACGCCTTACAGTAGCATTGTATCCCTAGATAAAAAAAAATTCAATGTGGCGCCATTATTTCATCACGCCGCCTTCATCCTCATCCTCTCACAGTATTGGCCGTGCGTGATTGGCTTAATATGGTCACGTGGAATTTCCACGCGATCGCATTTATCGCTAGCACCTCCGAAATGTTCCAATGTGTTTCAAGCAGCATTGTTTACGCCAGCATACGCAACGACAAGCATTTACTGCGTTGAATACAGTTTTAAAACGAGTATAGATAGCAAATGTAGTGCGACACAAATGATAATCTTCCAGATTTTACACGCACGTTGAGGGTACTGGAACATTTTGGGGGCTAGCGGCGCTCCATGTAGGAGGGTGATTAGGCCATGGAGGGAGTGGGCAAATGATATTGGCAATGCCTGGAAACGCATCAACGGACCTCGCAGTAGCAATCTCGTAGCGACCCCACGTGGACTGACGGTCGCGGCGTCTTCTGCACTTCGTTTTATAGCGGGCTTCTCTTGATTACTAAGACTCTTCTCACTTACGAAGTGCTTCTTTGCTCTTGCGAAAGGTAAATTTACAAATCCACAATAACGTAGTATTCCCCTTTACTGTCGTTTCGAAACTGTCTTCGAATCGTGTGCTAAGAAATGGGAAAGGCTATTCAAAGAAAGTGGACTAGCTTGATTAAAGGAATGATTGCAGTTACGATTGGTGATTGCAATATTCTGTTACACCGAGGTAGTCACCGATGCAGGCAGCCAGGCGCAATCATCTGCGCAATCTTGGCTTCTCTAGTAGAGAGCACCTTCGATGAATCAAAGCTTTCTTGTGAAAGAGATTATGCTGCCGGTAATTAGATCCTCACGGACCCGCTTTGGTGGATTCTCTGACCGTGTCGTTTTAGTTACTCCTCTGCTTACAAACCCGCGAGTACAAAATTTCAATCTCTGCACTGTGTTCTGCAATCAACGTTGCGTGGGCGCCCATACAATAGCGGTGTCTTATCGGTACGTCTCTGGTTGGTTTAAAATTGAGCTTTTTCTTGAGTGTTGAAAATGTAACCCGGTGTTCTCTTTCTATATCGACTCTCTAGTGTTAGTTCTGTCAACTCAAGAAGATTTAGGCAGAGCAACGTCCACGGAGTGGACGTTGTTTCTTTCAATCCACTTATTCCAGATTAAAGGGTTGTAGGCATTACATATGGGGTTGAAACAGAGATTTCGACGAAAAAAAAGAAGAAAGGTCTGACGAAGGAGCACGTCTTTGGCATATCACTCTTCACAGGGGAAAGGGAGAAACAGAGGGCAGGTTACGATGCAATAAAGCGCTGAACGATGTAGATGGTTCTCACGTGAGGACGCATCTTTTCGCCTTTGTTATTACCCAAGCATGGCGACCACGATGCGGTCGGCGCTCCTTGTTTTCACGCGTACATCGTTTTGATTTTGGACGGTGACCCTTAATCACCGGATTTACGCTGTTATCAATTTGTCACTCGGCGCAAGACGCGCGTCTGTCATGCCGTAACGTTTCTTGTTTACGCAGCTTCCGGACCTGCTAGTACCCCAAGATGGCGACTACGATGATGTCAGTGCAAACTATATATAAGACTATGGAGGAAGGAAAATATAGGAGGGAGCATTACGTCACGCAGCCAACCTTGGCAAGCGAAAGCAGTGTAGCCGTCATTGGTGGCTCAATACGTGACCTTTTGCGTCGAGATCACGGGGAATCGACATTTGCCGAGAGGTTTGGTTACCGGTAGGTTTTATTCCGTGCGCGCTCGGCCGGCAGCTGCTCACATGCAGGAAGTAAAAATATTTTTCCTTGTTTTTTTTCCTTGGTTTTGTTTTTGTTTATTTTAAGAGTTCTAAATGGTTTCAAATGGGTATTGAAAAAAAAATATCTACCGGGAGTACTAAAACCTACCGCGCGCAGAGACGTATCGTCCGTGCTGTGACGTTTTCACCACGTGTTGGGCCACCACAGTCAGCGTCAATCGCGTTGTGGTATGCTCCCTCCTATATTTTTCCTTCCTCAGTGTATAAGACCCATTGTGAAACATATATAGTACTACTATAGTGTACTAGAATATGGAGTAGTGTGTTCAGGGATGACACACGGGTGCCGCACTTGATTACGAGATGGCGACACCAGAGCATGGGCTGTTACATGCACCGCTTCCCATTCGCTACGGGGCTTCGCATACATCGCGCTTAAGAATCTGCATTTCAATTCCTAACACGTCAATGCTAACACGTCCCTGCTTCGACGGCATCATGGCTGAGCCAGGATCCGTTACAGAACTTCTTGGAAATGCACAGGGAACACCTGTGGAAGTGCTCATGCAATTCTTACAGTTACGTGTTGCTATCGAAAAAATTGTATCAATGAAAATCAGCTCCTTTGTTTGCAGATATCCCTCAAACAATACGTGAATAATATGTAAAGACACTGGATACTTCATTTCTAAAAGTCACAGGATCAACTGTCTATTGGATATAGCAAAAGTAATTATTTACAAAATTATTATTTACCTAATTACTCAATTATTTAGGTAATATGGGTAATGCGAACCAACGTTACAGTTATTTGAATTATGATAAATAACTCATAATCACAAATTTGAATTACTTGAGTTATTTCAAAGATGGATAATAAAAAATTAATTTCTTAATTAAGCAATAAATTAGACGCATTCAGCTCTCTATATTGCGGAGACAACCGGTGCGTACAATTCAAATTAGAACAAATAAGGTATTATCAAGCGTTTATTTTAAACAGTGCATTTTTGAAGTACCTAAACCACACACAAAAAAAGCGGGCAAGTTTGAACTCGGTCGTGCAAAGCTTAGGCACAGCGACAGTGTCAATCCTCCAGTCTTACTGGCTGCTACTTCCAGGTATTAACTTGGTTGCTGCTAAGTCTTCACTTGGTTTAACTTAACTACGCATGTAAGGAAGGTGTTCTCGAGCAATCATTTTCGGAGGTACCTTCCCTTTCGCGACATTTCGCGTGACTAGCGCTGGACGCGTCGGCGCCTAGCTACGAGCGACAGCGTTCCTGGCATGCCACAAACGCAGGCAGGCAGGAGCCGTGTCGGTGGGCTTCTTCGATTTTCGGAGTTCTGGCAGCCCGCTGGCAGCCAGACGGCAGCCAGCTAGTTCCGGTTGTGATAGGAAGTCACGTGAGCTGGGATCCCACGACAACCCGGAGCTGCCCGAAGTTTGCAAAATCGAACGCCTGGACAGCGCTGGCCGCGGGATAAATGTAAACAAGCTACCAACATGGCAGCGACCGGCGTGGGCGGCGCGCGCGCGGCGTAGTCGGCCCATTTCTGCGTTGCCACCGTGAAAATATACAGCTGTATTCGGGAAAACACTTTTGCGAGAGTTCGCGCGACTGGGCATCTCACTTTGCACAGCGTAAGAAACGGCCTGCGACGAGTCCGATGCCAAGACGCAAAATCGCACGTAAATAATCGCGCAAAAGCGATCGCTCGAGGATGCCTCGAGGAGATCGGCCACCGGCGACACTTTAAGTCATTTTACAAGACACGAAAAAGCGGGTAGGTCATTACGCGTAAAATTTCGTGCCGATCGACATGCTTGAATTCGATTTCAGAAAGTTTGTTTCGGTTGATAGTGCTCCTTTCAATTCTGCTCCTGTGCTGAAGGAGCTGGGGGCTGCGGCTGGCCAACGAGGCGTTGGGGCTGGCGCATGAAAATGCACGCCACCTGTGACCATCAAAAAGCTTTATCATGAGAGCAATAATTAACCTAATATACGTGTGGCCACTACTCATCTCAGTGCATTCCTTTAACATCAACGGCAGTTTCGAGCTGCCACCCAAGCATACGGCGGATAGACGGAGTGAACGTGGGCTAGCTGCGACGCCTTCGCAATATAACTGCAGAAAAAATATATTGCCGCATATACGCGAGCGATGTGAAAAGGTATACCACTAGAGAAAGATGAACCGAAAATGCACCGCGATGTGCGTCTACAACTTCGCGAACAACTTGCGCGGAACACGATGAAAATACCATGCAAGCATAATTGACAGCGCCGGTGACAGCGCCGTGCGTGCTGTTTACGGCGGTGAAGAAGGATTCACGGCATACACACACACACACACACACACACAAAAAGAAAGCTTCGCCGCCGCTCGTATGGTTTGCCGCCGCTCGTATGGAACCGCCTCGCAAGGCGGAACGGTGCGTTAGAACCCTAATAAGATAACACTAGAAGCAACGCAATCAGCGATCCACGCACCACGCCGACGAGTACGCGAGACGAAGTCCGAAACCACAACAACCGGGGCGGCGCGCGCTAGCGTTCGACGCAAGCCAGTTGGCTGAGCGAGGTAAAAGTCCTCAAGCGCCCGCGCTGCAAACCGTAAAGTCCCCACAAAGATGGCGGCGAGCGCTCATCGCCTCTTTTTGTCGTCTGCTAGCCAGAGAACTTCCAGAGAGCAGCCAGAACAAAATCGTCCTGGCAGGTTCTGGCAGCCCGCGGGTAGCCAGAACCGTCCAGCCCGAGTAAAACGAACGCGCGGCGGAAGTGCGTCACGCGGTAAGCGGAGCAACCCGAGAAAAACGAAGGCGCGCTGGCTGGCTCTGGCAGCCCGCGGGTAGCCAGAAGTGGAAAATCGAAGAAGCCCGGTGTCGGGCGAAGCGAGCGCGCACCTGCGCCGGTGGTTACTAGGCAACGCGAGGTGACGTCATCGCTACTGCCTCGGCGCATGCGCGGCTAGGCAACGCGGGCGGTGTCGGCAGCAGCTCTGCGCGTTGCCTCGTTGGTGCTGCTACAAATTATTTCTCTATCTCGCTCTCATTTTCTTTTTCCCTCTCCCGAGCATTACGCGCACCGCGCGCACGCTCTCCTTCCCTCTCCTTAACGTCCCATGTCAAGGCAACATGTGCACGGCACGGAGAGGAAGCAAGGCACACGCCGCTCCGCGAGGTGGTTGCTAGACAACGCAGAGACGTCAAAGCTCGGCGAAGTTTTGCGACAGCAGACGCCACTTTGTACGGTTAGCTAGAATAGCTTCTCTGTTAAAAATATCACAAACGACATAAACTGTGACATACGCGCTAGCGGCGAACAACTGGCACAACTGACAACAGCAGGGATGAGCGCCGGATCGACGGATGTTGGCGGCGGCGCTGCTGTCGCGTGCGCTGGCAACAAAGTGCCGGACCTTTACACACTTGCCTCCTCATGCGAAAGCACTTTTCGCGGACAGCTTGTTCTACAAAAACGAGATGGCGCTTTCGGCGGCGCGCCGAACGTCGCCTCAGCGACCGCGCACGAATACGAAACCATTGCCGCTTCTACCTTGGTTCTGTGCGGTCAGCTGTCGGAAATGCAACTGAGTTTTCGCTGACGCACTGTGCTCCAATCATGCTGGATTGAAGACATGTGCAGTAGCTGGCTGCAAAATTAGTGACTGGCATATTACGGAATGTAATGAATATGTGTGGTCAAGTTCGCGGACCGCTGCTACCAACGGTCCGTACGTACGTGTTTCCGGCACTTCGAGATATACGGCTTTCCTCGAGGATACAGAAATTTGCTCATTCGCCAGCGTTGTATCGTTAACCTTCAAAGCAAGGGCTTCAGCCAATGAATTAAATGAATTAATTCATTTTAATTAATTATCTAACTCGAGAAGTGTTGTCCTAATTATCAAAGTGTCAATGAGAAAGTTGTAGGGCAACATGAAAACTACCGATACAGCTTTCTGTTGCTCAATACGTGCAACATAAATGTGTTGTTCCGAGTGTGAAAGAAGCCCGCGAATACACGCAGAATTGTCGCACGACTGGCCGCTCGAGGCACTTTGCGTGTATTCGCGGGCTTCTTTCATGCTCGGAAAAACACTTTTATGTAGCACGTATTGAGCAACAGAAAGCTTTATCGGTAGTTTATCATGTTGCTCTACAACTTTCTCATTGACACTTTAATAATTAGGACAGTACTTCTCGAGTTAGACAATTAATTGCAATAAATAATGAAATCTCAGTAACGAAAAAAATACTGGCGGCTACTCCACTGTACTGGAAACAATACGCACTAGGTTTGCGTCGCGTAACACCGTACCTCTGTTTTTAGTTCGTTCTGCGTGATAGCTGGGACACCCTGTATATATACGCTTAATTCCCGCGCCGTTTGGACATAGCTTAATCAGCTCCGAAAGCGCTTTTGCATGTTCTCTGAAGCTGTGGCCAAAGCTTCGTGTCGTCCACCCACTCACCGTCTACAATATCTCCCGAAACAGAGGTTTGCTAAGCCGCGCCGGCGCCATACACATCCATTGTAAACACGAAGGCAACGGAGGCAAGCAATGGACGCGTCACCACGTGATCAAACATGGCAGCGCCCACGGGATAGCCGCGAAAATGGTCAATAGGCAACCTGCGCTGAAGCTTTCCACGATTGACCGCAGCGCCACAGCGCACAGCCTAGCGAGCGAAGAAAACAAAATTGGAGGGACGCGATTCAGATTTGGGTTGATACGTCCGATCACTTATCACTATGGGTAAGAGTGCCCGAGACGCGCAAATGTTATACTACGTTAACCGTGCTGGAATGACAACGCATGGTTGCGCTTGAACATGGCAGAACGAACGAACAACCCTTACGGGTGGCCAGCATGGCCTTCAAGCTCGGCAAAGTTTGGCGTGCAGCCGTTGATCGAGTGAAGATGCACGGATACGTCACTTTCTTTTAGAAATGTTCATTTTCATCGCCACCCTAGCGGCTGGTGTTGACGTCGCTGGTGTGATAAATGGAAGAGTTACAGCGCCATCTTGCGAGCGCTGGTTCCCCATAGTTATGCGTTCCACCTTGTACTTACTATGTTATTAACCCTTCAACGACAACTGCAATAAGTGAAGTTATTTCCTTCGATTATTCCAGCGGTACCAGTGAGAGGGCTATATGACATTGGTTCATGCCATGTTCGCGTTAAAAACGGGTTTCAAACTGATTATTTGATCATATCGGTGTTAGTACAGGTTGTACGCAGAAAGTGTGATTGACAGAACTGGGTCCAGTTATAGCCATTAGACGTACAATGTAAGTAAATAAAATAAAAGTAGCAGTGACAGACCGACAGAGCAAAGCTTGACCTTTCGCGTTCGGTGCGACATTACGGTGATATGGTATCAGCCGGACAGTAACCATGCGGTAGCTTTCTCTCAAAAGCTTACTGAAATGAAATGTAGCAATAACAAAGCTAACAAGTTACAGCAATAAACAGCAACAAATATCCCACAAGGACGTGACCAAGAGGAAGAACGGTACGCTACAACAAACCCAGAGCTTTGTGGTTTCTTGCAGAGGCACAGACGGTGTCAATGGCAACAGGAGCAAAAAAAAGTACGAAGAAACGTCGCTGTTTGGTGACGCAAACTCTATGGTAACTATTGTTGCGGCCTATGGTGCACACCAAGCGGCCAGACCAACCGGAGCAATCGTCAATACCACCTGCCCTCTTTGATGCATCTCTGTATGCGAACTGGACTCCGCCGAAGAGAGGCCACTATGTTTATCGCTTATGGCTAGGGGTGGCATTCACTAAATCTTATTCATTTCTTATTGGAATGGCCGACAACGCTCTTTGCAATGCCTGCCTTTGCGAGGAGACGCTAGAACACATTCTATGCTACTGTCCTGAATATAATGTTCAGAGACAGTCCCTGGCGTCCGTTCTAGCGCACATTGACAAGAGACCAATGTCAGTTGAAGTGATTCTCACATGTCGTCGACATAAGACATCGCAGCTGAAGGCGACGAAGGGACTACTTCGCTTTTAGGGGCGAAGCTCCTTAGGGTGTGGGTCGTTCCCTCCTCTGTAGTAATAGTAGTAGTAGTATGTGTAGCCAGCTCTAGTTTATGAATTGCTCAATAGATGGCGTTGTGTGTCCGTAGCCACCTGTAGTTTTATGAAGTGTTCACTAGATGGCGTTCCGGTTCCGCTCCCACTTCCGGTTCCACTTCCGGTTCCGGTTCCACTTTGCGCGCGTTCGGTGCGAACGCGGGCAAAACGCCGAGGGCGTCGACAACAGTTCTGCGCGTTGCTGGTGCTGCTGCATGTCCAAGTTTATATAGCTGATAAAACTACCTTGAGTCGGCCCCACGGCTGCTTCGCATACTACTCAGGGTTCCCGTATGGGAAGATGGTGTAATTTTCTCTCTCGTTCCCGACGCGCGCTCTCTTTATCTCTCGTCCGTAGCTGTGGTTTACCCGAACGTCCTATGACCGCAGCACCAGTGCCGGCCTGGAGGTGGATAACCCGGGCGGTCGCCCATGGCACCATCAACAGGGGGGTGCCCCCACACGCCCCTATAAAGCTTTTTTTTTCTGATTTAGTTGAACACAGCGCCCCACACGGCGCTATGCTCGTTCGCCGTTTGTTTTCAACCGAAGCTTGTTATAACTCACAGATTTCGGTCGCGTCCATGCAGGCAGACTACTCCCTGTCCAAAAAGCGAGACTTAACCACATACAGAGAAATTCTACAACACTATAGAATGGGCAGGAGCACCCTTCCTTCCCCCCCCCCCCGCCCCCCATAGATTTCTCACAAAAAAGGAAGAACTAAGCTGGCGAAAACTGCAGGCGGGTACCTTCTCAAACTCGTATATCCTACACAAATGGCATCCTGAGGTGCACTCTTCCAAAAGCAAAAACTGTGAAGGTATAACGACCCTAAATCACATGCTCTGCGCTGGCCCAGCGCTAAACTGTCTACATGGGAACCAAGAGTCATGGGAATCCTTCCTCCATAGCCAGGAAGAACAAGCCCAAAAACACGTCATCTGTCAAGCCCAGGCCGCCGCCGGAAGCCAACTGATTCTGGCCGACGTCTATAAGGAGGAAGTGGACAGTGAAAGGGCGAGCTGCGTCTCACCCCGATCACCCATACTCTCTGACAGGTGCAAATAAAATGCTTTCTCTCTCTCTCTCTCTCTCTCCATGTACACACACAACTATCATCATCAGCATTGGCTCGAGCATCGTTGTCTTCTTCCGCAGCTGGCTCGTTGGTGCCCCTCGGTTTGCGCTCGTGCTCGTACTCGGCACGCGCTCGTGCCACTGCTCCCGCGTTCGTCGTAGTCGCCTGCTTCCACAGCTGGCTGCGTTGCCGCTAATCATTCCAGCGTAGAATTTCATTTCCCTTCTGTCGTCCTAATAGGGAGGCCGCGTTTACGGGGGTATGAGCCATTCATTGTCTTACGTAACGAACAGTTTAAATTTTGAAGCCATTTTATGGATATCCATCCAGAATGAACGCGCTCGTCGCTGACGTGCCGATTCTAGCCTGAGGGCTTCCGAAGCACAGGCGAAATGTCAGCGAAGAACCACGGACCTCGAGTTGAGGGAGCGCGATATTGAGGCCAAACGTCAGCGTCGTCATGCCCACCAGGAACCTGACAAAGGTAGTGCACGCCTCGGCAACTCTAGCGCCAACTACCCCGGTGCGACGGCCAGGTTTCAACGCGATTTCCTCAACCGGAACTTCGAAGCCAGGTGCAGTGCGTGTGACCGGTTGTGGTTCGAGCACAACTTGGTACTCGTCAGTGTAATTCGTTTGGAGGAGCACCGAAGAAACACGCGACAAGCTTCGCTTACCTTCATTTCTTCGACAGGGGAGAGGCTACTGATTTTTTAGAATGGGGTTCTTGGCTGACAAAACGCTCGTGTCGCGCCACTACTCCCATGCTTACTAACATTGTTAGTAAAAATGTTAGTACTTGTTCGACACGAACCTCTTTCCTCCTCGCGGCGACCGAAAAAAAAAGCAAACGACGATACGAGCGACTGTTGCTCGGGGCGCGCCGCGCGCACTCCGCCGAAGCGGCATCGTTTTAAGAGAGCGCGAACGAGAGCATGAAAACGCACATAAAAAAAGAAAAAAAATGAAGTATGCTCGAAAGGTAAAACAAAGGTCAGAAAAAATTGCCCGCCAATCCACCCTGTGAAGGTGGTTGGAAAGCGAAGCTTTTTACGCCACCCTCACGGTGACTGCGGCGCACTTGATATTTCACACACTACAACGTAACTTTAACCACGGCCTTTATTATTATTTACTTCACAACAATGTTCACTACTGCTTTATGATCGGTGTGATATACACTGCTATACTACCCCATAGTGGGGCAGTCTAGAAAATGAACCGAAGCAGTTACTAGGCTGGAAGGGTTTCGAATGACGTCAACCCTCTTTCAAGCAGCTGCATAAGCTTTGCAACAGCTGCAATCTAATCTTACGGACCGCGCCGAGCCTGTTTCCGTTGTTTGCCCGCAGCCCTTATCATCCATCATGCTGGCTCATCACTTTTAAGCTTGTTTTTATGGATTGCCTTGCGAAAACGAGTGCTTAGTTGTACGCTGAATGCCTGAATTCAAGTAAGCTATACTGCTATACCTGCAATTGTTAGCGGTTCGTCGGGATCGTTTTTTGCTTACAACGACGGACACGACAGAACCCTTGGCTGGTAGAGGTACAAAGCTTCGCTGTAAAACTTGGATAATTGCATGACCAATTTAAAGTTGCGTTTCTAGCTGTGTCAGGAGCATCCACTGTACATTGCATGACAATGTTAGAGCAGAAACCAGTGCACGAAGAAGCGACAGCCTTATTTTGCTGCTGAACTCTTAGAATTGCAATATTTCAATCTATGCCCAAGTCGGAGCTTCTATGTGGCAGCGCTCCGCACGACGACGTCGTCATGTTGCTTAACAACATATTGTAGAGTGAAGGCACAATTACACATAAGATACACAGACTGTCACGGAGCGGCATATTTTCTCGAGTTTTCGAGTGGTTTTGACGCCAATTAACGGCCGCCAAAAACGTGGTGTCCTCACTGTGCGGCGTATAATTTCGAGAAGGCGACACGCCGAATTACGGACGTCAAAAGCGTCGTGGCCTCACGGGGTGGCATCTCGATTCGAGACGTGACACGCCGATTAACGGACCCAGAGGTGTGCGTGTACGTCCGCGTGGTGCAGGCAGTGCCGGGGCTCGACCTTGGAGAGAGGGGAATCGTCCTTCGTCCATGGTGAAAGGGGCGCGGCGAAGACTTTTGGGAGGAGTCATGAATTAATTAAGTGAACTCTGCGTACCGGCAGTTCCCGTACATAGGGAACTAGGCAAAGGAGAAGCTATTTAAGTGCAGGTTTAAGGCCATGCTAATTAGTCTAGAAGCTGAACCTATGCGCCGCTGAGAAGCCGTCGGGGGGCTAGTGCCGTCCAGTATCGCCTGGGCCGCCTGGCCACGTCGGAACTCCGAGGAACTAGTTGACGTACGAGACGACAAACCAACGTCTGCAACGAAGCTCACGGTAGTTCGCCTCAAGTTAGGTCAACCTGCTTGAGGGAAGTGCCAGAGTTCGCCAAGGGCGCTTCATTGCGTAAGACTGGCACTGGGCGCAACGGTAGCGAAATTGAACTCATCCTTTCTTTCGATGACAGCGTCCGAATTCGCTGGCTGAGGATAACACGGTACCGTCTTGTTCCGCGCTATCGTATGCGATGTTGCCGCTTCTCTCGAAGAATCGCGTACGCTTGGAATGGGCGGAAGCTTTCAGGCCGAGGAATACCACAGTCACCTGCATCCAGACGGCCGCTTGGGCCTTCCTGGCGATTGGATCGTTAAAGTTACATTGTTTCGTACAGTCTTCGTTCTTGCGTTGACCTTCGATACGTTAACGCAATTTTGCTAACGTTCCAGCTAAAGCAAAAAAACTTTCAGCCGTGTCTCCGAAGGCAATTTTGTACCGAAATTGCCTTGAATAAGCCAAAGATACAAAGAAGGAAGGAAGGAAGGAAGGAAGGAAGGAAAGCAGGAAGGAAACAAAGAAGGAAAGCATGAAAGTAAGTTCAGATACAGGAGGCTTGCTGCCTTTCTGTCTCGCTAGAGAAAAAAAAAACGCGAATCGGAATTTGTATGCAAGAAATAAAGTTTTTGAGCGTGTTCTCAGCGATTGCAGACAATGTCCCTGTGGTAGGTATTATTACAGATGGCAATGACAAACTGCTATTACCGAACAAACGCCTTGTGCATTCTTCCGCTGCTTTCTTTCAAGCTCGCCCCCCCCCCCCCCCCCCCCCACACACACACACGCACACACACATGCACACACTTTTTTTTAGACAGTGCTCCAGGCAGTCAGTGGATTTCGACAGCAAATTTTATTAGCATAAAGATGCCTGATGTTATGAACACATTAAATAAATATTTTAAATGCTTAGAGGATATTTAGAGGATGTAGGAGCGACCAGTATCTCAGCCAAAAAACAAAAAAAAACGAAAGTGTGAAGCGCTAAGGTAACGCATACCCCTGGCCGAACGTTGCAAAAAGGAACGTCATTATCGTCCCTTTTGCAAGAAGGAACATAATTCTTGCAAAAAGCTTTTTTTTTTCAGTGTGTGCGGTCTGTATGAGATAGATTATATTGGGTGGAACGTGTTCTCGCATTTAATTTTCTGTTCGTGCACTTCCGTGCATATTGTTTGTTTCTTTTGTTCATACAAACAAGCACATTCTCTTCTCTTTTAGGGAATGCTGAAGTAGTGTGTTCTCTATTTATCTGTTTTATTTGTCCCAGATGTCGTCATCTGCCTCTCTGAACGAATCGGTCGCTCAGTTTAGGAAGCGGTGAAGGACTCGTGCCGTATTTGTGACCGCAGAATGCTCGATTGCACCGTGGATTGCTTCAATGCAGGTGCGCCCAGGTGCCTGTGGTAGATATTGCCTTCGCTTGGCACGATATTGCGTTGGGCCGGCTAGCCGGAGCTGTCTGCATCAGGAGAAGAGTAACGGAGTGTTCCGAGAAAGCCTGGTTTCCTCTCACCACATCGATATGGCGACAAAACCGGTCAGTTGGTTGAATGACGTTTCAGTGCATTTCATTCGGGAGAATTTGCGGTAACAGTGTCAGCGTGGTTTTCAATCTAACAAGTTTCGCTGGCTACAGGTCCGCAATGATGACAGTTAAATTAGTTTACTAAGGACTACTGATGATTAGAGAGCGAGAGCGATAGTTTGTCGATGTCAGGATAAGTTATTTTATTGATGATTATATATTAAAGACTGAAGTGTTGCTGTAAGGCCACCAAGATAGGCACGAAAGTTATGATAGTCTCGAAAGATTGGTTCTGGCGAATTCTGCTATCATGGGCGAATCAAGCTCCCAAGCTGACAAAGAATACTAAGAATAATTGTAAGAAACACTTAACCTTCAACAACACATTGAGAAAGCACACGAAAATATTAAAGGCTAGTGTTTATTTTTCATTCTTTTTTTCCCCTTTTATTTTTTTAAAGCAACGCCAAAGGACATTGTAGGCGAACTCCGAGGCTCTGGTGACAGTTTCGAGTGACCACATAGAACCAAAAATATCTTATTTACTGTCAATTTTAAACTCCCAGTGAGCGTTGTTTATTGTTACTTCTCTCAAGCCAAAACGAAACTTAGTTTGGTTCCTTTACGTTTGGTACCTTTAAAATTAATATTATTTTCGCTTTTATTACGATAGGAATCACATCGACACTCCATGCGCATTTCTGCCGTCGTCGTCCAGAGATTCCGTATGAAGTTCACGGGCGATAAAATCGTCGCCGCGCGCCGTACGCTCGCTTTATGTGCGAGTGAAAGCATGCGACGGTGAGCCGGCCATCGCGGCTCGCGCGCACAAGGGCTGTAAGCGGGGAAGAAGTGCGCAGTCTTGTCGCACGCAACGCTCTAGAGGGAGGGTTGCGCCGAGGTGGAGGCGCCGAAAGGCTCCGGGGATGCGTTCTGCGCCGCGAGCGCTCGCCCTCACGGCTGCATCTTGAAAGCCATCTCCGGCGGGACAGATGCCGCCCTGCCTGTGTTTTCGCGGCTAAGATCGCGTTGATGCTATAGCGCCGGCACGAAGCTCGATTCGCTCGCTGCTGCTGGCGCGCTCACTCCAGCGTTTTGACAGCTAGATTGCGCGGTCATCGAGTAAGATGCGTTCATGTTTGCTAGTGCGCGCGTGACGCCAGTGCTTGTTAATTTAGTTAGTGTGCCTATGTTTACTAGTTTGCACTGCCGATAAAACTACTATCCTTACTTCATGTAGCTGTCCACTAATTTGCTATCGCAATCGATGCTTCGCCTCTCGGACGAAACTGCGACTTTTTCTTTATTGAGCATTGTGGGTCGCGAGTGAAGGTGGTCTAGATCATTTTAGTCATTTAATTATTTTGTATTTTTGTGTATTAATAAATAATTATTTATTTATTTCATGATATATGTTGCGTTCACCAGCAAACATGCGGCACAATCTCACTTTTTACTGTCTGCTAGCTTGGAGTTTCTCAAAATCTATAAAAATGGCGAATCGTGGCGGGCCAAAGTACTTGGACATTAATGTCCACACAACTAGTGCAGCACGTCTTCTTGCAGCGCTCACGTTTGTTTATGCGCAGTGGTCAATACTGAATATGTTTGGCGGCGGCGTTTCTTGATCATGTCGGCAGAACAGTCCTTCCCAATTGAATAGAAAGAAAACAATTTGGGAGGCAGATAATTTCATGCTTTTATTTGTTTTTTTTTTGTACTTCCATTGTTTATGGCGCATTATTATGAAGAAAGTCCGCGCTTCCAAAGGACTCAGTGGACTTAGTTTGTTAGCGATTCGACCATCGTGAAAAAGTTTCCGTAGCATCACACCCTCGGTTTGTCAAGGCGACAGACTATCGGTTCGATGGCATTTTGTAGATGCCCACTTCAGACTGGTAGAAGAACTCCTTTATCGATTCGATAATTGTTGCAACACAAGGTTAATCACGTTAGCAAGGAAAGTTCTGAAAAACTATGCGCGGATTTGTCGTTGTGCAGTCCAATCGTTGGCATGTCTTCAATACAAGGCGCATTAATGTGTTGTAATTACGCAATAAAAGCGGTCGACGTTCTCATTGAGTTCTCGTAGTATCGTCACTAGATCCACCCCCTGGTTACACAGCCAATCACTGAATGGCTGCCCTCAGTCACGACGTGAAACGACCGAATGGTCCTGATTGTCTATTTTGACGCTGCATTGGTAGAGGCGGTTAGCGGGATCCTGGACTGATCTGCCCCCAACGTAACGCTTACTATATCAGGTTGAATTAAAATCTGGTGTTTGACGTGCCGAAAACACGTTTCGAATATAGGTAAGGGGGAGGGAGTTGACAACGAAATAATTTTGACCGCCTGGGGATCTTTAACGTAGCGCCAATGCACGGTAAACGAGCGTCGTTGCGCTCCGGCAGTATCGGAATGCGGCCGCCGCAGCCGCGATTCAACCTCTGCCCTCGATTTAATCGGCACAACGCCATAACCGCTGGGCTACTGCGCCGGCTACTTTATAAGGTATGCAGCCACTCCTACTATTACTATCGCTGCTGCTAGTACATTTACTGCTATTAACTACGACGGTGACTACGATGACGTCGAAATAGTGCGCTTTGAGCCTTGTATTACCTTGTGTAACTTGGAGCCTCCAGATCACCTGACGGTGATCTGGAGCACTATATCAGTTCAAATATATATATATATATATATATATATATATATATATATATATATATATTCATTCCCGCTTTTCTAAACTCTAGTTACCTCTTTACCACGTGACCGGCTTGCAACACTTCACACACACACTTTTCCACTTGCACACTTCTAACACATTAAAGCTGTAACCTTAAGCGAAACACCTGGCAATGGTTTTGGCCAGGTTATGCATTTTACTAAGAATATGGAAAGAAGAATGATGAAAAGATTGCCCAACACGCCTCACGGTGTTTCTCCAGCCAAGAAATATAACCAAGCAAGGCACTTGAAAACTGTCACTATACGGTTGCTTTCAATGAGATATTTGTTTTCTCTCCTCGTTGCGGAAGACAACAAATAGATGATGTTTGTAGCTTCAAGTTCTCTCAGAACGCTACTACTAAATAAATATGAAGGTCCTTCGAAGCTTACAACAAATTCGCTGTTGCGCTGTCTTGTTAATTCAAGATTGACACGTGCATGCAACACTGGAAATCTGAAAAATCAAAGAAGCTCAGCAAAGCGAGGCAGGTTAGTGTATTTAGGTTTTCACGACGCTCAAATGAAGCAAGGAATTAGGGCTAAACGTTGTACAGCGTGGCGCATGTGCTACACGTACGATTCCTTCTTTATCTCTGCATTTAGGTAATGAAATACAGGTTTTATCACAGCGAAGATAAGTACATGGCTGCTGCTTCCTTGTACATGGAGCTGTAGCTTTTCGCATCTAACCGTGCTATCTAAATAAAAATTCACGTTCGTAACGCACCAGCAGAAAATAAAATCCGGCTTCAAGAGCCATCATGTCCCATAGCTGTATTTTGGTCTCTGGATGATGTACAGCAATCCGATCTGAAGTGAAGCCACCCAACTATCCATCCTAACGTCGTACAGCAATCGCGCATGAACAATTGAATAAACTGATCAAGAACGGATGCGTTCTGAAGGTCTAGTGCTAGTTAGGTGTGCTACCAGAGAAATTGTTTCATTATGTTGTTGCCCGAGGAAAAAAGAAATTTACAGAACCCATGTCACGATGGCTGTCAAGTGTAATGCGATTACTATTCAAGCAATGCAGTGACACAACGTATTGCTGAAGACACGCTTGTGATGTGTGAAATCCATATAGCTAATACCAGCTGCTGAGTGAGTGGGTGTATATTGATGAGAACAAATGAAACACTGCTTTACATTGAATCATTTCCAATGCATGCATGTTTTTGTTTAGGGAGCCCATACTCTGCTGGTGTACCAGTGCGTGGGTAGAACAATGTTTGTAAAAAGTAGTAGCTTTATTACAGAAGGAGCACGTTTAAGCTCATACATTGGCTTTCCAATAGGCGACTTTGAGAAGGTATCGCTGGGCTCGTCACTCAGAATCGGCTTACTCCTGCAGAAGGAATTGAGTAGGAAACATGGAAACCGCAGAACACTAAACCTGCCGCACTTTCTTGTGTCTCTTCTTTCTGCTTTCTCTGTTCTTGTTGTCTGATAAATTCGCCATGCCGCGGACCATTTAATAGCACAGACACAACCGATTCCTCCTGCATTCGCAACATATTCCCTTCCTGTGACCCGGGCATTCTTGTGTCCACGTGAACCGCGGACGACGTTGCCCACGAATTAAAATACCCATCGAACGTTGGGGCAACGCCATAGGGGCAAAAATTGTCGGGGACGACAACTACTCTTGATAATTAGGAAACCCGATACAAAAGGACAAAACCTAATTGGTCATCAATATAATTGTATAAACTTTCTAAATGTCTCCAACCGCCTCGCCGAATTCCGTGGGGACGGCATCCGCCTTGTCATCTACAGAGAAATCTCAGACGCTGTTGAGCGGGAGCGTGACATTCTCCTCTTCCTCGGTGTAGCGCTGAGTGCGGTGGTCGATGACAATGCCGGTCCCGTAACGCTTCTTGTTGCTCTGACGCCACACGTGAAACAGGTAGGCGATGCAGGTCGTCATAAATATCAGGATCACGCACTTGCGGATGTCTCGGATGAATTCGCGGCTGCGTGGAACCGCGAAATCTACGAACCGAGACAAATTGAACCAGATTTTAGTTGGGCCTTACTACTGCTAAGAGCAACAGGATTGCTTTTTGCGCCCTCCTTAGGCTGCAGTAAGTATAGCTTCCTAATTTAACCTGCTGTAGACAGTTGTCGCGATTTGGCAATGTACTGCTTCTGAGCTGTTACGTAGCAAGGACACGTTGAAAGGTCAAGTGCAACAAAATTTCTGTCCGCGTAATAACGCTATGTTCACGGATTCTGCCGGCAGGGACCAAGTAATATGGGATTTACAAGCGCGTGCCAAACTGCATTCTGCCACCCTTTACGAAGCATGCGTCTTCTGTCGAGACGACAGTTGCGCATGCGTGTCATAGACAGCTTTAGTATAGCGTACGCAACTAATAGCGTACGCTATACTCTATAGTACAGCGTGCTCTAAGCAGCCCATGTTTATTACAGTTTTAGTTGGCCTGCGAGATATTCTGATCTCAGAGGCCATATGCCAACGTCGCGCCTATCTCTCGACTTCATCGATAGGTGGCGCTGACATATCTCGAAAGTGATCTCGAAAGTACAAAATATGTTAATAGTCACGGCTAGGTGGCGTATGCCACCGCCCGATTTAAAGGGTTGAGCGTCATCCATCCATCCATCCAGTTTCCCTGGTTAGGCTTCGTGTCGTTTGAAACGAGAAGCGATCTCGAAAACTCCACAAGATTATCCATAATACACTGTCGTCGAAGCGTCCTGAGACTAAGCGAAAGCTGTTTATGCAGTCATTTGCTGCGAACGAAGCGAATTGTACAAAATCCACTCCAAATTCAATTCGAAGCGGGCAGCGGGGACTGCCGCCATGTTTTACGTGAACTACGCCAACGCCTCCTATAAAGACTTTATAGGAGGCGTTGACTACGCAAACCACGCAAAGACGGTAACGCTAAATCTGAGAAATAGCGTGCGTACGCTATACGCTATGGGTCGTTTAGCGTTCTGCGCATGCGTAGTGACGACCCGCTATTTTATAGCGTACGCTAAACTGAAACTGTCTACTCAGTGCTCGTGTGTCACTTCTTGCCTCCGGCCACAACTTGCCAGCGTGCTGTCGGAATGGCGAAGATTGCAGAAAATTACGCTAGAAGAGTGGTTTCTGTTTCGGCAGCGTGACAATGCACTACACACCCCACCCGTCGAAAAGGACAGCGCTACCCTAGCGTCGTCGTTGTCATCATCATCCTGTTATTATGTCCACTGCCTGGACAAAGACCTCTCCCAGCGATCTCCACTTACCCCTGTTCTGCGTGAGTTGATTCCAACTTGCACCGGCAAATTTTCTAATTTCATAGCGCCACCTAATTTCCTCCCGCCCATGATTGCGCTTCCCTTCTCTTGGTACCCGTTGTGTAACTCTAATAATCCACCGGTTATCCATCCTACGCATTAAATGGCCTACCCAGCTCCACTTTTTTCTCTTAATGTCAATTAGAATATCGGCTATCCCCGTTTGCTCTCTGATCCACACCGCTCTCTTCCTGTCTTTTAACGTTTCGCGGAACATTTTTCGTTCCATCGCTTTTTGCGCGGTGTTTAACTTGTTCTCGGGTTATTTTTAACCACCAAGTTTCTGCTCCATATGTTAGCACCAGTAGAATGCAATGATTGTACACTTTTCTTTTCAACTAGCGTAATCCTAGCTTAATTATCTGCACTCATAGCGATTCCTAAAGCACACTGGCAAGAAGGGCGCATATGGGCAGGAACACCTGGCATCAAAGGGCGCGCATGCGCAGTGCCATCTCTCGAAAGAAGGCGCATGCTTCGTTAAAGGGCGCAAGAATACAGTGTGGCGCGCAGCTCGCAGATGCCGTATCATTTCATCACCGCCGGTACATACTGAGTAGGCTCCGTGTAAAACTTTACCTTTTAACTACTAGTGCATGCCACAATAAATCCTCGCCTAATTAGACTGTTCTGTTATGGTAATATATATATATAAAAGAATGCTGCTATTACCGATTGCTTGAAATGACACATAACGCTTAAAACAGAGCGGCTTCGTGGGGTGACCTTCGAGATTAGGCGGCACCCGCGGCAGCACACGGCAGAGAGAAACATCTTGAAAGGCGGCGTGCTGTTATTTACGTCTTGTTCGAACGCGTCGTCTGCTTAGTTGCTATTTAAACGTTCATATATACAAGGAATATCCTCCTAAGACCCGTTGTACAATACATTGCACATTGCCTTCAACGTTTTTTTGTTTTGTTTTTTTTTTTTAGAAATTCACTCGGGAGCGGTTACGCAAAATATTCATTCTGGGCATGAATCAGGGTGCATATGTAACTGTAAAGAAGTGGTTTATTCATTTTCATTTCATCCGCTTTCGAGAAATTGGATACTCATTTGATCTAGAGCTCTGTCTCATCCCAGACGGCCGAAAGCAACATTTAGCTGTGTTTCGAAATGACTGAGATTGCGTGAGAGAGAGAAAAAAAATTATTAATGAAAGGCAGGGCGGTTAACCAGGACTGAGCCTAGTTGGCTACCCTACACTGGGGGAAGGGAAAATGGGAGTGCAAGATTAAGAGAAGACTAGAGAGTCCGCTGTGGATATCGCCGACGTTGCAACAGATCTCTGCTCTGTCACTGACGATCACTCAGTCCTGATCACAGACGGTCACTCAACCCGCTAGTTTTGAAAAATCGCAGCAACGCTTTTGTGGCCTTTTGTAGCTGCGATATTCGTGACCACGGTCCCAAGATCTTGTTTAAGGTCAATGGTTTTTTATCCAGCTGATTGAGAGCTGTGCAAAGATCATGTCTTTCGTTTTCAAATGATATGGGCATGCAGTAGCACAGTAAGCGTTGTATGGTCTCCTCGACACCGCAGGCATTGCTCTCGGCGCTATCAACCATTCCAATCAAACACGTGTATGCCTTGGTGAATGCAGCACCCAAGCGTAAGCGGCACAGCATTGTTTCCTCACTTCGCGTAAGTCCAGGTAACAGCCGCAGTTGCATAGATGGGTCGAGAGACTGCAACCGACGCTGGGTGAATTCAGGTGTGCGCCACTTCGCCAACGTCATACTGCGCGATAGCTTGCTTAGGTGTTGGGCTGCGTCAGTCCTCGATAAAGGCACAGAAACAAGGTTTGCTCCTGCGTGTGCTTTCCTGGCAGCTTCTTCGGCGAGGTCGTTGCCGGAGATACTGCAATGACCCGGCAGCCACTGAAACACGACGTCAAAATACCAGACGCGGCCGCAATATCGCTGTGTGTTACTCGTAGCTCCATTTTCATCTTTGCGTTTTAGCAATGAAATAAAGTTTTTACTGTAGGAAAAATGAGATAATGATGGAGACAGACATTTTTTTTTTTGCACGTACGTGGAGACGCTGCTTTTGGCATCTAACCGTGGTATTTGAAATAAAAAAAAATGTTTTTCATGTTCATAACTTAACAGGAGGCACTAAAAACTACCTTGCTAAGCGATTTCGTCCCCTAGTTGTGTTCGGGTCTCAAGAGGATATTAAACCATTACGAGCCCTGCAGCTGTGCTACGGTTCCTTCAACAGCGTATTCTACTCATTTGTACCAAGTTTATCAGAAGATTTATCTGCAGACGGCGTTTAAGTGAAGGGATAATTTGACTTCATATAGTGTTGTCATAGGATACCATGTAGGTGCGTCAAAATGTCTAGCTTTAAAAAAGAAAGAAACCACTGCCGACAAATTTTCGAACGAGGCCGGACACTCAAAGAAACTTGCGTGTCTGAATCTGTTGAAATGATGAAATTTGTCGTGTCTGCAATACCGAGTTTTGCTTACAAGCTGCAATAAGATGCGAAGCGGTTCGCCTTCCTTGTCGAAGGACGTGCTACAGTGAATACACGGGCGGCGCTGCCACGAAACGGCAGCGGCGACAGGCCGATCCCGAACTTCGGGCTCGCGAAGCCGAAAGGAAACGTCAACGCCGTCGATAAGCTGCTACGGATGCAACGAGGGTGCAACGAACTACGGATGCAACTACGGATGCAACGAACTTGAGCCGACCCTATGGCTGCTTCGCATACTACTCAGGGTTCCCCTACGGGAAGATGGTGTAATTTTTTTTCTTCTGGCTTCTCACTACGGTCATCGTCTTCATCGCTACGCTTTTTCTTATTCTTGGGCTGCTTATTCTGGGGATCCACTTCCTCGCGGCCGCACACCTAAGAACTTGAGCCGGAACCCGGCGCTTTCTTCGAAGCTGCCTTGGCAGCCGCCTTGGGAGCCGCCTTGGGAGCTGATTTCGAAGACGCCTTGGAATCTGGCATAGCCTTCGAGGCGACCTTAACGACTGCCTTGGAGGCTTTTCCTCTGGCTGATTCGTCAAAGCCGCTTCTCTTTAGTTTTCCTGTCAAGTGTGAGAGCCACAAAAGCTTCACTGCCGTCAACTTTTCATTAACCCATCGATTGATTAGTCCGATCGATTAATTGACCGATTTAGTATTAGGACCTAAGCTACTATTGCATAAAACATTGTCACATATCCTTTCTTTATTAGATTGCTCTCCACCCTGTAATTCTGCTATGGGGTCTAAATTCCTTTTTTATGTGAAAGAAATTATTAAGTTACCCTTTAATGCCACTCGTTAACATGGTGCTTTAGCATGAGAGCACCTATTTAAATTCATGGTACCTGACATATCATTTGTCATGGCTAACAGTGTACCAATTTTGATCAGATTTCTTGCATTTACCAGAAAAACGCGAAAACCTTGTGACTGTAGAAAGCACCGTTGTAGTTTGGCCGTCACCTTTTTAAAAAAATTGTTAAACACGGCGAAATGAAAGTAAAAAAAAAAACTACAATGCCAAGTTTACAACTACAACTCAGCAATAAAAGTGATATGACAATTCCGGAAATTGCTCTTAGTAATACATCTAAAGCTTTAAAACATCGAGTAAATAAAATTACACTATGGGGTTTTACGTGCCAAAACCACGATCTGATCATGAAGCACGCCGTAGTGGGGGACTCCAGAATAATTTGGACCACCTGGGGCTCTTTAACGTGCACCTACATCTAAGGACCCGGGTGTTTTCACATTTCACCCCCATACTAAATTCGATCTCGCGACCTCGTGTTTAGCAGCTCAACACCATACCCGCTACGCAACCACGTACGGCGGGTGAAAACTTCAAGTAATATACACTGCTCTGAAATGGAAAATCAATTTGAGAGGAGGACTTTCGTAAACCCTCGTTAACATTTAAGAGTTTTACGTACTACTTGCAATTTGTATACCAAATTTGTACTCTTTAAGGTGGCGGTCCCACTTCGGCGGCACGGTTTTCAGTACTCTTTGAGCAACCGTGGCGGCTCTTCTAGTTAGCATATAAAGTTGTCGTATATACCATAAAAAATCCTCATTCTTGTAGATTCCAACTATTTATAATATAAAGAAATTGATTAATGGGATTTAGAAATAAATGTTCAAGAACAATCGTGAGATACATGGTTTTTGCGAACTGTCTCTCAGTTGTGACCATATTTAGAAGAAACTACCGCATTTACTGCATTGCGGCTTGCTCTTAGCTTTACGACATATTTATCTATTTCCTAGACGCAGCAAAATAATTCTGAATTTTTACTTTTTGGATAATTTGCTTTTGAAGATTGCCAAATATCGCAATCTTCTGTGATGTACAGCCCGGCAACTACACTCTCAAGGAAGCTAAATTTGGATAAATTTAATTGGATAAATTTTTGATGAATTTTGGATAAATAATAAATAAAAGTTTTAAACCGCATCTTCGTAGCTTTAGTAACTTCCCGCAAAATTGGGCAAAAGTAGAACCATAACTCTAAATATCACTAAATTTCGGTCACATTATTAGAAAAACTAATGAAGGTATATAAATGAAATGTTGCGTGCTAAATGGAAATTCCTTGAACTCTAACTTATCCAAAATTTAGCTTTCTTGAGCCTATAGTTGCCGGGTTGTTTACAACAGAAAGTGCTATAGTTGGCAATCCTCAAAGGCAAATTATCCAAAAAGTAAAAATTCAACATCATTTTGTTGCGTCTAGGAAACAGATAAATATGTCGTAAAGCTAAGAGCAGGCCATAATGCAGTAAATGCGGTAGTTACTTCTAAATATGGTACAACTGAGACACAGTTCGCAAAAACCATGTATCTCATGCTTGTTCTCGAAGGTTTATTTATAACTCACAGTCATTAATTCCTGTATATTACATATCGTTGGAATCTACAGGAATTAAGGCTTTTTATGGTATATACGACAACTTTATATCCTAAGTAGAAGAGCCGCCACGGTTGCTCCAAAAGTACTGAAAACGGGGGGGGGGGGGGGGGGCTCGTGCCGCCGGAGTGGGACCACCTACCTTAAGTTCTCTAACAGATGCGTTTAAAAGAACCACGATAGCTGACTTTTAATGCTGAGTTAAGGATTTGTTAACTTCGTCCTTTCGTATTTTTGTATTAAGTATGCCAATTTCGGCAATTGCTGTAAAACTGTGTCGGTTCGACATTAAATATTTCCTAGAGTCACTAGACAGTTGTTCTCAGTCGAACGAAAAACAAAACATTATTCAGATCACTTCAGCGGTTGTCTCATAAAAGCATTCCGGAATTTTATGCGGATTTGAATCGGCGGCATCGTAGTGTACCCCAACCAAGCTAATGCTTCCTCTTAAAAATGCGCGCAATGCCCATCGCGGCTTCGGAAGTGAAGAAGGAGAACCATTCACATCACCGAAACCAATTTTCGGGTCCTCGTGGTACCAGACACCACTGACGCGTACACTACATACGCTGACCATGCTTCCTAAAAGCAGAGTTTCTTCAAGGCATTCACGTAACCTAAGGGGAGGGGGGAGAGTGGGTTGGCCTCTGGTTCCAAGAGAAACGCACTAGTTGATCCACGCTGGCAGGATAATTTTTCGAAATGGTGCCGTAATAGCGGAGTTACACGCTTTTGATGATCGAAAAACGGCCCTCGCTCGTTTCGCTCTTTCCTTCGCTACTCTCCTCGTCGGCTGGTCTCTCCTCCTCGCCGAGTCCAAATCTCACGTGACATACGTCATTGCCAACGCGCTTCTCAGAACACCTCCTACTTCCGGTTAAGGCACGTCCACGCTAGCGGCAAATATACCGACAGCGAACCGGCCTACCCTGCCCTAGAACGTCTGCCGCGCGAGAGGTTTCCAAAGTAGACGGTAGTTCGGCCGGCGCACCGCCCGCAGCACTATCAACGGGCCAATCGACGACTGCGAAGCTGCGCGCCTCCGCCACCGGCGACGAAAACATCGGCTGCAGCTTCTGTTCAATGCAAAATAATTTTCCCTAGATAAAGTCATGCATAAATTGTACATTTTATGAAGAACGATATCCACTGTCACGCGTTAAACATAACTCGAGAGCTCCGATACTTGTCGAGCTCAGCTGCAGCCGTGCATCCTTACCCACGGTAGACGACCGGCTCGGCTGTGCTCGCATCGCAGCCGACGGCGCCGCTAATATAAGCGTGTTTTCTTCTTCGTGTAGAATTATGGCGAAGAGCGATAACAACGGTAAGAAAATATTTCGGCTTGTGAGCGACGGTAGTTCATTCCGAAGCGCCGACCGTTTTAGCTTTGAAGTGAGCCGGAAAAGGCCTAGCGACGATAACGGCGCCGGTGGGGTTGAAGCTACCGCACAAATGGGCCCCGGTCTCATCTTCTCTACGGCAAGGAAAATCTCGCCGTTCGCGAGGAAAACCGCCGTCGAACGGCGACCCGCGAATGGCAAACGGCATGCGGCGAGTTACCGTGCCGGTAACGGGGACGTGGACTCAGCGCTTCTCGGCTACCCGCTGTTGCTGCAGTGCCAGCCCGTGTTCATGCGAAGCGTGCCGCTAATGACCTTGTGTTGCGCGCTCGTCTGGAAATGCCAAGACTGTCGCACTCTGTTCGCGCTAAGCACGACTGTGCTGGAAAGCGAGCGATTTGGCACTTGGGTTGCGGGCTGTAATTACCGATTCGCAAGGGTGCACAAGCGAGCAACACAGTGAAGAGCACCGAGCGCGCGTGCCTGCTAGCAGACAAACCGGAAGTCGTAGGTTTTTCTTCGACCAATGGGCATCGTCCCCGATGTTGACATCACCAGATTCACCCTGCTGACATCTTGCCGACCGCTGGGGATACCGGAAAGGCCACGAGAGGAGGATGGCATTGTTCTTTTTCTTCTTTTTTTGTGACGCGCCCGCGGCGCGTAGCGCTGCAGCGTTTGGCATCGTTGATCGTGACGGCAGCCTGAACTCGATGCGCGTGTTTACTTGAAATGTTCAAAAATATCTGCAAGTGGTTCAGGGGCCCTTTAAGAAACACTGTTACTAAGGACGGTTAGTTTACCGACCATTTTCACCACTAGTTCCTTCGTTGGAGAGCCAAACTTCATCTGGCAAAGGTGTCCGAATTGAAACCACTTTCCTATACCTAAACCTATACTTTCCTTACAAACAATTGCCTAAATCGGAACGGATTTGGAGCTCACGTCGTTTTGAGATTTTTCGAGGCGTCAGGCTCTTCGAATATGAAGTAAAAGGCGACATACCGCAATTTGTGCGTGTCGTCCCAATGATTGGCGTCGCTGGCTCTGTTGTAGTGATCGAGCCAATCTTCGACGTCGTCGCCGCGGAGGCCGGCAAAGACGGGAGGATCTCGGTGTGTGGTGTTCACCGTCGAGGTAGGCCCAGCGGGCTGAGCAGAGGTGGTAGCAGCACTGGTGGACGGGTTGGTTTCTGCCATCACCGTGGTAGGCGAGAGCAAACGAGGACCGGATCGGAGCTCCAGGGGAATCGGGAAAGTAAGAGGACGTGGGAATCGAAGCACTCTTCACCACTCGTGAGACGTCGGCCGATGCGATGCCTTTATTTCCGAGCAGCCGCCCGAGTCAGAGACGAAGCACCGCACGAGACAAAAGATGATGAGTCGTATGTACAGATGACGCCGACGATATGCACAAAATGCGCTCACACTATCTCCCCCCCCCCCCCCCGCCTTCAGGAAAGCGGTCAACAAGACCGCAAGCTAGAAAGGGTAGGTACGGCGAATGTAGGGTTTCAGGCGAGATACGTGAACGATTTCCGTAGTGCGGCGGCGGCGGTCAGTAGCTGAGCTGACAGGAGTGACGCGGTAGTTAGCGGCCGAAGTTCTTTGCAAAACGGTGTAGGGGCCGAGATATCTGCGGAGAAACTAGTCACAGAGGCCCGGTGCGCGAACAGGTGTCCACAAAAGAACTTCGTCGCCTGGGCGGAACGAAGCAACGCGACGCGTCGCATCATAGCGAATTTTCCTTTTGTCCTGAATGGTAGCGGTGTTCGCGCGGGCAATTTCACGGCAGCAGGCGATGCGAGCAGCAGGTGCTGAAAGGATTGTAGTGTCCAAGACGAAACACGGCGAACGGCTGTACAAAAGGAAGAAGGGACTGTAATTGGTTGTACGTTGTACAGCAGTATTTTACGCAAACGTCACGAAAGGTAGGATGGTGTCCCAGTTGGTGTGATCGGGTCGAACATACATTGACATCATGTCGGACAAAGTTCGATGAAAACGCTCGGTAAGGCCATTTGTTTGCGGATGGTACGCTGATGTGGTCTTATGGGTGGTGTCAGAGGCCTGGAGGACTTCACGAAGGACATGCGAAAGGAACGTCTTGCCACTGTCACTCAGGAGCACACGAGGTGCGCCATGGCGCAAAACGATACCGTGCACGAAAAACTCGGCGACTTCTGAGGCAGTACCAGAGCGAAGAGCAGCTGGCTCAGCGTACCGCGTGAGATGATCCACTGCGGTAACGATCCAGCGGTGATCAGCGGGCGTGAGTGGGAGGGGTCCGTACAAGTCTATGCCCACAATTTCGAAGGGGATGGACGGGCATGGTAGAGGCTGCAGAGGACCGGCTGGAAGGGATGTCGAGCGTTTTCTGTGTTGGCATGACGCGCA
Organism: Dermacentor silvarum; assembly: GCF_013339745.2. NCBI lineage: Eukaryota > Metazoa > Arthropoda > Arachnida > Ixodida > Ixodidae > Dermacentor > Dermacentor silvarum. Next base: position 64,431,411 of record NC_051155.1, on the reverse strand, counting down.
GGAGCTAACGTATTTGGCGGCCGAGATGGAAAGACCCGGCCAGAAACAACGCGTTTTGATGCGGTCCTAGGTCTTAAGAAAGCCGAAGTGGCCAGCCGTCGCGTCGTGGTGAAATACTTCTAATACTTGGAGTCGAAGTGAGCGAGGTATGACTGGTACCCACCGGTTACCGGAAGGATGGTAGATTAATCGAAATAACGCTCCACCCTGAAGCTTAAAAGGTGAAAGTTGTCGTCTTAAGCGACTGTTGAGGGGTCGTGCCAAGCCAGTAAGTCGGTCGATCAGCGTTCGGCAGTATGGGTCAGTACACTGGAGTGAGACGAGGTCAGTGGACGGAAGAAAGTCAACTGAGGCAACCGCCTGTCCCGGGCTACTGGACGTGTGCTGAGACGTGTGGCTAGATGGTGACGTGCAGACCGAAGGTGAAGCATGGGCGTTTGGAGACAGCGGGCAGCGTGACAAAGCGTCGGCATCTTGATGTTGTTTGCCGGACCTATACGTGACAGTAAAGTCATATTCCTGCAAGCGCAGTACCCAACGGCCGAGGCGTCCAGACAAGCTTTTCAGGGACGACAACCAACAGAGAGCATGATGGTCGGTCACAATTGTGAAATGGCGGCCGTAGAGATAGGGTCGAAATTTTTGTATTGACCACACGATGGCGAGGCATTCCTGTTCTGTAATTGTGTAGTTGCGCTCAGCAGGAGAAAGAGTACGACTCGCATAAGCCACGACTTGCTCTTCAGACTTCTGATTCCGCTGCAGCAGGACAGCGCCAATTCCATGCCCACTGGCATCAGTGTGTAGAAAAGTAGGGGCGGTTGCATCGAAATGACGGAGCACGGGCCCTGACGTGAGAAGTCGTTTGAGGGTCTGGAAGGCGGCTTCACAGTCGTCCGACCACACAAAGGACGCGCTCGAAGTCAGGAGTTTGTGTAGAGGAGCGGCGATGGTGACGAAGTCACGGACAAAGCGGCGGAAGTAGGACGCGAGTACTAGAAAGATGCGGAGTTCTTGAAGTGTGGTTGGTGGATGAAATTGCGGCACTGCAGCGATTTTATCGGGATCAGGCTGAATGCCATGCTTACTGACGACGTGGCCCAATATTTTAATGCTTCGGCTTGCAAAGCAGCACTTTTTAGTATTGAGTTGGAGACCAGCCTTTGCTAGACACGTCAGAACTTGGTATAGACGTTGTAGGTGCTGGGAGAAACTCGACGAAAAGATGACAATGTCGTCCAAGTAACAAAGGCATGTCTTCCATTTTAAACCACGGAGTACTGTATCTATCATACGTTCAAACGTAGCTGGCGCATTGCACAGTCCAAAACGCATCATGTTAAACTCGAAAAGGCCATCAGGTGTAGCAAACGCAGTCTTTTCCTTATCTTGCTCAGGCATTGGAATCTACCAATATCCGGAGCGCAAGTCGAGGCTCGAGAAATGCTCGGCACCTCGTAAGGTATCCAAAGCATCGTCAATACGAGGCATTGGATAAACATCCTTGCGGGTAATTTTGTTTAGCGCCCTACAATCGATGCAAAAGCGCACAGAACCATCCTTTTTTAACAAGCACAACATGAGAAGATCAAGGGCTTGCTGAAGGCCTTATAATGTTGCGTGTCAGCATGTCGTTCACTTGTTCTTCTATAACTTTTCGCTCCGAAGGTGACACATGGTACGGGCGACGGCGAATGATGCAAGAGCCGTCTGTTTCAATTCGATGAGTAGTTACAGTGGTCTGACCCAGGCCTCGCGAAGAAACGTCAAAACAAGCTGCATGCTTCATTAAAATGGTGAGGAGTGCATCCGTCTGGGCCGGATTGAGATCTGCACTCAAGGTGGCCTTAATGGCACTAGTGTGTCCTGCTGCGGGCGTACAATGCACGGAAGATGTGGCAGACGAAACACTGACGACACATACCGGCGCAGCGTCGGCGAGCTTGGCGACAGTAGACCCTTTCGGTAGTAGAAGTCTGGCAATAGAAGTTTCGGCAGTAGTGGCTCAGGAGTCGCATTAAAGGCTGTGAGGCTGGCATAGCCACTCGAGAACCGGACCAAGCAAGAAGCGATCGCGAGTCCTCGATAAACGCAGCGCTGAGAAGGTTCAACCAATGCGTCTCCGTCGACAATGTCTGTTGACTCAAGGGTAAGAACACGTTCTTCGTCTGGTTGTATAATAAAATCCGCTGCTGCAATGAGGTTGGGACACGGGGAATCGAAAACGGGATAAGTCTCGGTGTCGCTGATGTGGATGCTTGGGTCGCCGCACGAAATTAGTGCAGAAGCAGCGGACAGGAAGTCCCATCCTAATATCATCTGATGAGCGCACGTCGAAAGCACCGCAAGTTGCACATGATGACGAATACCGTCTATCAGGACGCGAGCTGTGCACTGTCCGGTAGGAAAGATGGGAACGTCATTGGCACTACATAGGACCGGACCAACATACGGCGTTTGCACTTTTCGTAGACGGAAGCACAGTTCACGATGTATAACAGAAATAGCGGCTCCAGTATCTACAAGGGCGTCGACGGAAACACCTTCCACCCAAACTGACAGCAAATTGGCGGGGCGAGCAGGAGGAATTGGGACAGTCCGATACGATGCAGTTTCTCCTCCGAAAACTGCAGCCTCTAGTTTTCCGAACGGGTGTCCACAACATGGGAAGCAGCACGCAAGGGCGATGAGGAACGGCGGTAAGGTGAAGGAGAGCGACGCCGGGGCGAGCGGGATGCTCGAGCCATGTCCTGGGAAGGTGAAGGAGAGCGACCAGAAGAGGTTGTGTACGGTCCGGGAACGTACGAATCTAGCCCTGGTATCCTGTCTCGCTCAAAGGTGTCGTAGCCTCGCCTTTCACCTGGGTGACGCCCGGGAACGTAGGAGTCAAACCTAGGTGCGCTGTCTCGCTCAAAGGTAGCATATCCCCGCCTTTCATCTTGCTGACGCCGACGGCAGAAGCGAGAAATGTGGCTGCGAATTCCGCAGTGGAAACAAACAGGGCGCGACGACGGCCACGGAGAGTAGTACGGCTGTGCAGTAGTATTCGCTGCCAGCGAAGCTAGGGGGTCGCGGTAAGCTTCTGTAGATGGAGACTGAACGGTCGAGGGAGGCCAGGAGGCAATTTCGGCATAACTTGGCGGACAAAATGGTGCAGTAGACTTGTCCATTTGGACGTTGGTCATCGACGCCAGTTCGTCCTTGATGTCACGCAGTCCAGGAGGAGCGGGGCGAACGGTTGCAAGCGTCGCAGGTCCAGAAAGATTGCCGTGAAGTTCCTCCCTGATGAGAGTGCGTATTAGGGCTCGCACCTCAGCATCACCATTGAGATGAGGGTCGCAAGAAGGCGCGTGGCAGGCGAATAGACTGGAGCGTGTCTAGACGCTGGCAGGCAGTTTGGGTTCTGCATGACGAGAGCATTAAAGGCGACCGTGTTGATGCCCTTCAGTATGTGGCGAACGCGATCACCTTCCGCCATGTCACTCTGTGCGCGGCGGCAGAGAGCGAGGACGTCCTAAATGTAGGACGTATAGGACTCGTCCTGCGCTTGTATGGCGTTGCCAGCTTCTGTTTCGCGACTTCGGAGCGTCCTGAGGACATGCCGAATATCTGGCGAAATTGCTGGGTGAATGATGGCCAGTCCAAAAAGTCACGTTCGTGGTTAAAAAACCATGTCTTCGCAACTTCGGTTAAGTAAAAAGCGACATACCGCAATTTGTGCGTGTCGTCCCAATGATTGGCGTCGCTGGCTCTGTTTTAGTGATCGAGCCAATCTTCGACGTCGTCGCCGCGGAGGCCGGCAAAGACGGGAGGATCTCGGTGTGTGGTGTTCACCGTCGAGGTAGACCCAGCGGGCTGAGCAGAGGTGGTAGCAGCACTGGTGGACGGGTTGGTTTCTGCCATCACCGTGGTAGGCGAGAGCAAACGAGGACCGGATCGGAGCTCCAGGGGAATCGGGAAAGTAAGAGGACGTGGGAATCGAAGCACTCTCCACCACTTGGGAGACGTCGGCCGATGCGATGCCTTTATTTCCGAGCAGCCGCCCGAGTCAGAGACGAAGCAATGCACGAGACAAAAGATGATGATGAGTCGTATGTACAAATGACGACGACGATATGCACAAATAGCGCTCACACAAGATGATGAGTCGTATGTACAGATGACGACGACGATCTGCACAAAATGCGCTCACAATATTATATATATATATATATATATATATATATATATAATATATATATATATATATTTGTAAGATATGACGAACGTCGGCGCAGAGTGAGCAGCATCGGCAGCATCAAGCGCGCTGCCATTGATTGAGGCATCATCATCATCATCAAGCGCGCAGCAGAAGCTCGAGCGAGAGGACTATGCTCGGTGCATCCTACGACTGGCTGTCGCTACGAACTTCAATAATCTCTTTTATAAGTGGTAGAGCCGTGCGGGGTAACGTTCTACTCTACCATCCTGGAACTTCGTTCTTGGACGCTACCCTCTGCCAGCGGACACCGACCAACGACTCTTCCATCGCACCCGTCCCTTGCGCTGGCACCGTTCGCCAGCGGGAACCTCCCATCTTCAGCGGAAACCGATGACAACGACGTTGAAGAGTGGCTGCCATCCTATGAACGGGTGAGCGTTCACACAAATAGAATGACTCGGACGAGTGGCTTACGTATCCTTCTAGCTTGCGGGCGTCGCCAGTCTTGTTTAGAAATCATGAGAGGGATATCCGAACGTGGTCGGCGTTCAAGCGTCGATAACTGAAGTACTTGACCGACCGCCGTCAGGAAACTCCGAGCCGAGCAGCGTTTCCGTACACGCGCACAGGACACGGGTGAGACGTTCACCAGCTATATAGAACACGTTCTCGATTTGTGCAGGCGCGTGAACGCTGCCATAACGGAAGCGGAAAAGATCAAGCACGTCATGAAGGGAATCGATGATGACGCGTTCCAGATGCTTATGGCCAAGGACCCGCGCACTGTTGGCGACGTTATCAGTCGTGCCAGAGCTATGATGAATTGCGTAAACCCTGAGCTCTGACAAGGCGACATCCCACACCTAAAGCGGCGTCACTCTGCAGCCTGACCACCGGCCCGAACAAGCCTCCCTGATAACCCAAATCAAGGATTTCGTCCGCGAACGAAGTCGCACGACAGCTATCTCTGGTGTCCATCACTACGGAGTCTGCCAGCACTTTGCCGTCTTCTCTCCGTAATGTGATCCATCAAGAGGTCGCGAAAGAAAGCGCTGTGCCAGCAGTTACCAGCTGGATGCCGTGGCTACACTGGTCACTTATGCTGCGGTTGCCGCAA
>NC_051155.1:64376478-64425993 GCF_013339745.2 Dermacentor silvarum | reverse complement strand
CTCCCGCCTTTCCGCTGCAACGCCAGAATTTGTACAGCTGGTTTGTTGATAAAGAACACTAAAACAAAGCAGCGTCGGTACTGTGTCCCCTACGGGAGCGACGATTAAAAAATCTTGACCACATTATGCGCATATTGTTCGTAATTCTCCTTTCAAAGTTTCCATTAGCTAAAAATTGCGAAACACGAACATTACCGTTTGTGTGAGAGCCACTGCTGCACACTTTGGGCAAAGAGCAACTTTTTTACATTTTTTGTATGTGAACATGCTTTATAGAAGAGATAATGATGACGCTTGATATTGGCGCCAGCTCTAATCTGTCTGGCACAAATACATAATAATTTCGCCGATAAAGGCATTCAGAGCCCGCAGGTAGCCGAACACGCACAAACTTCTATGACCTTATAAGCGCGCACAGGTTACAAACAGAAGTGCTCGATGGCTTAACGACACTGGCATAACTGTTCCTCTGAAGCAAACGAATCGCCATTGAACAATTTTATTTCACACATTTTCACACAACACAGAGAAGCAGCGGCAGACTTGATTAAGAGTTTTTAATATTCAGTGAGTTTTTGTCTAGTCTACAAAATGTAGAGTCCTTGCGAGCACTCTGGACAGCAACGTCAGATATGAGACATCAACTATTTCGTGCCTACTCAGTCAGTCATAAAACTTCATTATCAGTACAGGGAACATGGGTTCTGCGACCCCACCATATGGCCCTCAGTCGGGGCTGAAGACGACGTCTTGGGCTGGTGCTGTGACCCGGATTTGTACTTCCGGAGCGGAGCTGGCCGGCAAGGTCTCCCACTTTTGCGAGCCTACGAGCTTCTGGAGTTCTTCGGCTGGTGGTCTGTGTGGCCGTCCCAGAAAGATGTTTCCATCGTGTCTATTTGGCCACATTTTGAGCAATCGTGGTAGAATTCGTCTAGGTTCACGTGGTGCATTCTGACCGGGTTAGGGAGAGTATAGCATACTCGGAAAGTATGGCTGATGCAAGACAGTACGAAAAGAGCGAACGAAGTGAACCCACTACATACGACATAGTATTGACACCGAGAGAAAACACCCAGCCGTCTATTTTCCAACTCGTTTTACAAGGATATTTTTCCACGTATCTGTCACAAAAGTGCGCAAAAACAAAGTGCGCGCCGCAGGTCACTCAAGCCAGCAAGGAAACAAGCCGGCCCCGCGGCAGCTTCGACAGACGGAGAGAGCGCATACGCCACAGACAGCCAACGCGATCAACGTAGTCTAGAAGTTTCGACAAGATACGCGAAGGCGACGGTAACGAGAGAGAGAGCGAGAGAGCGCGCCCCCCGAAAAACCCTCTCACAAGGCAAGCAAAGAGAGAGAGGGAGGACGGCAACCTGGCTTGCGCCAGCGGATGAGTCACTACCATCCTCGACGACGACCCGGACGGCCGCGGTCGAAAACGTGAGAAATGTCTAGAAGATTCCCAGGCTTTGTTCACGGTATGGGAGCCCGACTCCGTTAGAAAGGTCGAGAAACGCTGGCGAAGGCAATAAAAGCGTCGTGCGGGAATCAGCAGGGAGATCAGACCGCGCCGTTGAAGAAATGTAACGTGAAGACTGAGCGTCCTGCGGAAGAACTGGATTCCTCGGCAAACTGACTGACGAGTTCATCGAGCGTATGCATTTCCGGAAGAAGTTCCTTCTTCGAGATTTGCCTCGAGCTACTCCGAGATCGGTCCGGCTCAAGACCAGCACGGGTGTATACGATTGGCCACTTTGTGTTCCTATTCATTCTGTACTGCATGTGTTGGAGTGCCTGTCGTTAATTGTTTTCCTGTGTTTTGTTAACGCCCATCTGAATTCTATTGTGATGTGTCTAGCCTAAGTGCGCACGCGTGTATGTAACTGCCTTGTTTGAAGAATATATTTTGTTGTTTGACAACAGTGGGCTCTGCCTCGGTCTTTGGACCACAACCGACGTTCGCTGGCGCACCAGAGGGCTCCTTATTAATTGTCCTTGCTTTCGTGGGGTTATTTTCGGAAGCTGATAAGTCGGCTTTGGAATTTGGCCCGGCGTTGGCGCCTCGTTCACGGGTGTGTGGCAGTATCATTCAAACTTTCAGCACAATCCCAAACATAAACGTTTCAAGGTGTATGCAACACGTTTTAAAAATATCATTAATTTTATCGGCAATTTGCTTTCGATGGACTATATTGCCGCCGACCGCGCCCGAAGGAGATATTCACTTCATACCTCTGCATATATATATATATATATATATATATATATATATATATATACGTCTAAAGATTCACGCAAGCACTAGAACCAAATGCAAATAAAACGCAATCAAGTGTACATTAAGGAATGAGCGTGGATAGGTGATGCAGAGTTGGAGTTGCGTGCGTTATTCTTCATTTACTCACGTCGAAGCCATGCTGTATTCTCCCCACGGTGTAAGGAAAAGAGCCAGCGCCGTGGGCGAAGCAGAGCTTGAGCCTCGGGAACCTCTCTAGGAGTCCGCCGAAGATCACCTCGCAGATGGAAGCTGTAGTCTCCGCGGGCATACCTGGAACCAGAGCACACAGTAATAAATGTCACTCGTTTGAAACCCACAACTGCATCGGTTGACACGTATATGAAGCAAATAAGCGAAGAACTGACAAAATGTACGGTATAACTCATCGCACGATGACAGTCGATGCTAATGCGATTAACATTCGAGCAATGTAGCCGCACGCCATATTTATGAAGTCTAGTTTATTGAACAGCTGTAGTTGTCATAATGAGAGTCCCGTTGCTTCAGCTATGTGTGACATAATCCAGCGACGTAATCATAACGACGACTGTATGACGCCGTCGAACTGACGACGATGGAATGACGAATGAGGAATGATGTCGATGGAACGAAAAAAGTGGTATGACAATGACATGGTGACAATGAAAGGGGATTTTCAAATGGTTACGATTGTATAACGACGAACGCGTGACGACTCCGGCATGACGATAATGGGATAACGACGAGTGTATGACGCAGATGCCCTGATGACGGTATGACGACGGCCGGATGATGAAGCGGGAATCACCACGACGGCAGACGACGACGGTATGACAGTGGATGCATGATAGCTACTGTCTGACAGCCACGCATTGGTAACGATGGCATGACAACGGCAGCATATCGATGATTCAATGACGACAGCATTATTATGATATAATGACAAAGTAGGAATGACGTCGGTGGATCGACGAAGGCATTATGACGACGATGGAATGACGACAATGCGATGACGCTGATGAATTAATGACGATGGTAAAACGACAGCGTGAGGACGATGGCATGACAGTAGTACGATACTACTGTGTGACGAAGACTGCATGACGAGTCAGATGTCCAAGTTAGAATGACAATGGAATGACCATGACGGCATCACGACCATGTATGGCAACGAGTGCATGACGACGACTGTATGAAGACGCATTGTATGACGGCGCAATGACGATGAAAGCCTGCCAACGGTATGAGGACAATGGTGCGGTGACGACGACTGTATCACGAAGCCTATATGGGAACGATGGCGTGAAGACAACGGTATGACGATAGTCGGGCGACGAAGCTGGCGTGACGACGGTTGTACGACCATGACGGCATGATGAGGACGTCCTGACAACGGATGAATGGTAGCGACTGTCTGACGACGATGGCATAACCACGGCGGCATAATCACGATAGAATGACCACAGCACCATTACGAGAGAATGACGTAGAAGGATTGACGTCGGTGGCACGACTAAGACGGTATGGAGACGAAGACATGAGGACAATGTGATGATGATACTCAAGCGATGACGATGGTAAAACGACAGCGTGACGACGACGGCCTGACGACAATAATATGACGTCGACTGTGTGACGATGATGACGTGACGATGACGGCATGACGATAGTCGATTGACGAAGTTAGAATGACGACGATGAAGCGACCACGACGGTATCACGACGACATTACGGCAATGCATGCATGGCGACGACACAATGACGACGACCTCATGACAATGGCATGAGGACAATCGGATGATGAGTGTATAATGACAATGATGTAACGACTACTGTATAAGCCTGTATGACGCCAATGAAATCAAGATAATGGGGTGAGGACCACGGCTTGACGAGAGCGATTGACAAAGCTGGAATGACGACGATGCAATGACCACGGCGGCATCATGACCACGAGCACATTCATGGTGGCCCAGGCTGTTAAACCACTCGGCCCACTAGGTCGGCGTGAAAGGCGTGGACGATGACATGACGAGAGTCAGATGACAAAGCTGAAATGACGACGATAAAACGACCATGACGGCATCAAGACCACGAGCACATACCTAGTGGCTGAAGCTTGTAGATAACGTGGGCCACTGGGTCGGCATAAAAAACTAGATAGATACTAGACTCGACATGCCCGAAGTAGGCAAATAATGCTAATCGCATTAAAAGAAACATACAAGCGCTGAAGTTTCGGTCAGTGTGCGTCTACTTCGCGTTGCCACAATTATTGCTAGTCAACCGGTTCAGCTAGCTTTAGGTATATGCGTAAAAATACAAAAGCACGATAGAGGGGGCATCAGAGAAGTGGACGGTTAAGGCTCTGGATATACAAGTGGTGAAGAGCTTTCATCTCGCGGGCAAGCTACGCTATTGGAAAATTAACTAGAGCGTGCTTACTGGTGTGCGCCAGGTGCAGCTAGCAGACCACGCGCGGCGCTCACGCAATTGTTGTCCATTGGCAAAGGTCCTTAACTAATCAGCAAACGTCCTTAGTAGCTTCTAAACCCGCAAAGGCACATAGATCGGACCGAGGCGACCCAACTCTCTCAGTTGCCGGGTTCATCTCCGCTTGTTCTCGCAAAGGGAAGGGAAAAGGTAGCAGAGAAGGACTTTCAATGAGACGACGAACTGAAGGATTTTACACCTAATGTCACACGTTCGCTTAATGCAACCCTGAACATCAGGTGCGCGCAATTTAAATTTCTTTTTCTTTGTCCAAACGACGAGACGCTGCCTGCAATTGTGCTACATTTATAAGATTCAGGGGTTTTAGTGGATTGGCCGTGTGCTAAACATGACGTCTATTTGAATAACACACCGCAGCTAGAAGAACAGGAGGAGGAGGATGCTGTTGGCCGCAGGCGGATCTACCCTTCCAAGACTACCGGGAATTGCTCCACCTGAGCGTCTGCTTTCAGCAAAATTTGCAGAAAGAGATGAACTAAATTCTGCAGTTTACGTACCGAAACCAAGATTTCACCATGAGGCATGCCGCAGTAGTCATTTGCAGTCATTTCGACCACCTGTGGTTTCTTCAGGTGGTCAAAACTACTCCGGAGCCCTTCACTACGGCGTGCCTCACAATCAGAACTGGTTTTGGCACGTAAAACTCCAGAAAGAAGAAGTGTTTCTTTCACGTGCACCTCGAGCAATGTAAGTGCGCAGGAATGTTTGCATTTCGCCCCCGTCGAAATGCGGCCGGGATAGAAAATTGCAACTTCATGCTCAGCAGCGCAACGCCATAGCTACTGACTTACGACGGCGGCATTGCAAGAAATCTTAAGAAACGCAAAAGCTATAGCTCGCCATTGTTCAGTAGGGCAGCACGATTCGGTTGAACAAGACCACACGCACAGCGAGGCGGAACAGGACATAAGCGCCCAGCCTGCCAGCCATGCCGAGCAGGATGCCGGGTCGGCCCGCCCAACCTAACGACAAAACGCCCTTAATTCGTTAGCAGTCGCAGCTTACATTTACATAGAAAGCCTACGCTCCTGCACAAATTATTCTAATGTTTTTATTTCATTAAGTCTGAACCACGAGAATATGACTGTCCTGTGAGATGAAAAGAGTGGGGAAAAATACAGAGTTACACTGTATATGTCCATATCCAGTGTAAGACAATACTCCTTCAAATGAAGTTTGAAGCTCCTAGTTGCACCACTGGCGTTCGGTCTTTCAATCAGTATTTATTTTCTACTCGTTTGAAGAAATATGCCGACATTACGTCTTCCGCACTGACGTAACAAGGGATGCATGAAGTCCCAAGACTGCTAGACGTCATGAGAGGCAGACTATTCAGTTGCAAGTATTAAGTAAACTATGCAGCTGCATGTCTACTTGAGAGTACTTTGAGACTACTTTGGCAAACATTGTTTCGTGGATGTGGACCATTGGCAATAAAAACGTTTAGGACTGCTATCTAGCTATCAGCACGGGTATTTTCCACACATCAGGTGCTGCGGCCAATGCGAAAATTTAACATGGTTTACACGTACTACACAGTCACGTGATTACTAGACATTCACAAAATGCGCCGCTGTTACCGGTATTTGCTAATACTGTATTGCACAAATATATGTAGAGGTCTAACTATGTAACTTGGGCGCAAAAATGGCGGCTACATTTCACCGGTCACTTCCAGCACCTGCTGTCGGGTACGTATCTTTGCCTTGCTAAGCTACTACCAACGGTTGTTTCGGAGCTGGCTCATAGCTATCCAAGTTCTTACTAGCGCAATTCACTTCAGTAAAACGAAATCGGCCTTTTTCGTTCATTTAGGTTCGTGAGCATCGCGTTTCTCTTGTTTAAGACGAGCGGTGACATCGCAGGATTCAGGATTATGGGGCGATACGTACGCCATTGCTAGAGCGGAATGCCACAATCCCAGAGGACGTGCGCAAACGCGTTGCACATTGGGAAAATTGTTGCACTGCAATGAGCTGGGTGCGGCCTTAACGTATTAGTTCTTGCCGACCTGTATTGCTGCCGCAAGCAAGCCATGGCGCCGACGCAGAGCCGTTCCTACATTTATTTTTTCGTTCCATCCGATGCTACATCCTTCTGGTTTCTATTACTCTGAGTGAAACCGTCACCGAAAAGGGTGGGGTAGGGTGGGGGGGGGGGGGGGATGATGTTGGTGTTGATAGCAATACGTGACTTGCTGGCGTAAGCATTTCGCCGTAAGTTTCATAAACAAACGCTTCAGCTTTTTCTTTTCTTTTTTTTTTTACTGGACGCCGAAGTCGTGTAACACGGTAAGAATTCCACCGCACTCCAGTTGCACACCAGCGTCAGAAGGCGCTAGTACTACTTCTCCCAGGTAAGACAAGAAATTATGCTACTTCGATAATGGGTGGTGACTCTTGTAGCTGTACAGTGACCCTAAGTCGATCACATCTGGTACGACGTTCACCGTCGTCGTTGTAGCAGCTTTACTTTATGCAACCGATAGGAGTTGTGCGGGTAAACGTCGGGGATTATCTTGAGTAAATGGTTTCCGTGTGTGGACAGCAGTTGGCCAAGTGGCAGCGGAGGTATTGTGGGGCGCGCAGAGCCGGTGGGTGACCTGCGCACTGCGTATTACGCAAGCGGGAAGACAGGATGAGAATCGCATAGGGGAGAAGAAACATAAAAGAGGGCGTTCTTACAGCAGCTGCATTCGGCCCCCATCGGAATGCAACCGCCGATACCGCGACCTCGAGCTTAGCAGTGCAACGCCGTAGCCACTGGGTTGCCGCAGCACTTGCATTCGCATGATATGGCGAGGAAGCGTCGCACGTTCCGATACAATAGCATGTATTGGTTTTTTTTTTCAGAACTCCCTCACTTTACTTAACCTCTCTGTATCGCTAAAAGCTGTACTGTTAAGATGACTCTATAAGGCAAGCAATGCAATATATCGCAATGAAACGAAATTTCGCCCACTGCCGCTGCTCCTTCCCCAGCGAGAATTTATAGCTGGAAGTCGGATGCACTAACCACTGAGCTGCAGCGGAATTGTTTTTTTTTGTGTTTTTTCATACATTTTATTTATTGCAGCGAGTGTAAAATCGTATGCGAACAAGGAAAAAAATTGGAGTACGCTTAAGCTTCGCCTTTAAGAGTAGAACGCGATAGCGTTATCGGGACCCGTTCGCATCGCATCGTTCGCATACGGCAAGTAGGCTTCATTCACTGCAACACTGAACGTGGGAAAGACAGCTTACAAAGACCAAGCATACACCGATGAAGTCGGCTTCACTGTTAAACTGAAGTGCATTGTTGGGAATACGTTTTTTAGGGGCAATATAAGTGGTCTTATATTAAAATGTGAAGGCCCTAGCACCTTTCTTATAATTTTATTAATTGTTTGTTATTACCCCGACGCGCGCAGGTTTGGTAGAAATGCTTCAAAAGGGGTTTGTGTTTGAGTGTCCTCGTAGCAGAATTAGGTTTTCTCGTACATTCAAGTTACAATTTGACGCCAATTGGTAAACGATCCGAAGGTGAATCCGACGCTGAATGGTAAAATATGTACTTAACCATTTTTCTGACGGATTTCACTGTGAGAAATTCAATTTTTGTTCACCAAAACCTTGCACCACGTGGAGGACCTGCGTGGTCGATGTGGTTGGATGATTTTCTCCGCCACCCGCGCGCTGGTTGCCGACGCCGGATTTTCTGCGACACGGGGCCCTAAACACTATCGCGTTAAAAGGAAAAACGTCAGACTTCAGTGTATTCTAAACAAAAGTTTATACTCCTTGGGGCGTATGATGCCTCCAAAGAATAATCGTCATCTGTATTACTTGTGTTTCTTTTCTTCAAAACTACGCGCTCCCTACTGTTCTGCCAATTAAGAATATTGCCACGGTACTATTCTTCAAGAGGAGCGTCGATTAAGAAGACGCTGATGATCTGGCGCGCGCTCTCGGCCTGCGAAATAATACACGCAAAGTGACTTTATCAAATATCTCGGTGTAATATACGACACAAACCTGTGCTGGCGAAATCACATTGAACATGTTAAATCTAGGGCGACACGCGCGGTTGGCATGATAAGCAAACTTGGCCGACATCGCTCTGGGCTACGCAGAGACACTTTAATGATGATTTATCGTGACGTACGTTCGTCCGATATTCGACTATATGAGTGCGTGCTAAGCGTACAGGTGGGAAAATTGCTGGCGAATGTCTATGTTATCTAAAGGGAACTGCGAAGGCCTGGTTCGATAACAACGAAGAGGAGCTCACAAGCTGGAGCGTGTGTCAAGAAGCACGACTGCCGAGTTGTTTGGCCAACCTGCAGGCTGCCAGCGTGCCGCCAAGAAAGAACTTGCCTGGTGTGCACAGACGTCCACTGAGTTGTATTTATTAGAGAAATGAGGGCATTTTTCGATGAGCATTGGTCCCGCCTACTTCGACCTCAAGAGTTGCACAAGCCGATAAGGTCGCACACGTACTGAAAAGGATCGCGGACGATGTGTTTGACTTGATTGTGTTTAAAAAATCTTCGAGAGTCAACCAGATTATTACTGAATGCCGACGCTTACTCAGACTAAAACCCTTACCGACGATACATTTCCATCTTGCCAAACTCCTGCCCACTACATACTTAAACGGCATGTTGCAAGACCATTTAACGCAACTAGGAATAGGTCATGTGATCGCGACTGACGCGTCAATGAATGAAGAGAAAGCGGGTGTGGGTATTTTCTCCGAATCACTATCCTGGTCTTATGCAGTACGCCTTCCGGATTTCACACCCATATTTTTGGCTGAACTAGCAGCGATTATCTTAGCTCTGCGGAAACTTCCTTCAAATTACTCAACAGTGGTTATCGTGACTGATTCACTGTCAGTATGTACATCGCTCACTTCATCTGCAGATACTACTGTAACCAATACATTTAAACTGTTAACCCCTCCTAACTTAAGTCTGGTACGATTGGCATGGGTTCCAGGCCATCGTGGTATATTCTTAAATGAAATGGCTGACACACTTGCGCGGATATCTCTTCATGGACGAGTTATGTCTGTCATACCTAGTTCGGCTTATGTCACTGCGGCTAGGTTTAGAAAATTTTCCCTATTACAAGATTCTACAAAATTGAAAATCCAAATGTCGGAATTTAATCATTTGTCCTTTTCGTAAGACAATAAATGGTGCCCCACACGTAAATCAGAAATCTCCATAACAAAATTACGCTGCCGAATCCCACCATTAAATTTTTACCTACACAGGTCCGGTCTGGCACCGTCCCCTCTGTGTCCTACCTGCCAGGAACCCGAAAACATTGACCACTTTCTATTATTTTGTCGTCGCTTTAGGAATCAGAGGAAGAAATTCGAATTTTCATTCCGTAAATTGGGTATTTCTCTAACTACTCAAAATATTCTCTCCTTCGGGGTTTCTTCAATAGGCTTTAGCCACAGGAACATCTGCGTGGCCCTATGTGACTATATCTGTGACACAAAAAGACTACCCAGTTATTTCTCGAAATAAATAATTGGATAACTCATTAAATCGCTAATTGTTGTTTCGAAATTATTCTAATACCACAAAAACTTTTTGCTGTTTATATACCATTACAATGATTTTAATTCTGTCTTTGCCCTGTAAATCTCTTTCCAAATGATCATAAACGCTATACTTCACCGTGATTTACTTTTTCGTCTAGTTTTTTTTCTTCTTTTTCTTTTTTTCCGTCTCTCCCTTCCCTTTAACCTTTAACCGCCGGCTTCTTGGCCAATCCCCCGTAGTGGGTAAGCGCCACGGATGAGGATCAAGCAAGCAAGCAATGCTTCGAGCGGCCAGTCGCGCGGCAATTTTGCGTGTATTCGCGGGCTTCTTTCACGCTCGGAAAAACACATTTATGTAGCAGGTATTGAGCGACAGAAAGCTGTATCGGGAGTTTTTCGTGTTGCTCTACAATCTTCTCATTGACATTTTGATAATTATTATAGACAGTACTTCTCGAGTTAGATAATTATTTCCAATTACCTAATTAAATGTCAGTAACGAAAAAATTACTGGCGGCTACTCCACTGTACTGGAAATAATACGCGCTAGGTTTGCTTCGCGTAACGCCTTTCCTCCTTTTTTAAATCGTGCTGCGTGATAGCTGGGACACCCTGTATATTGGAGGCTACAATAGGTAAGCCTGCATCGAACGAAGACGAGCATTCTTGATGAATGAGAGTGTAAGCATTCATATCCGTAAGCCTCCTTACTTACACTCTGGACTTAGTGCTCCAGTATTCCGACAACACAGGAGATAAGACCATGCCCTTGATAGTGATCCGGTACTTCAACATTTACACATCTAACACTGAACACAAGTGGCGGCCTTTTCGTGAAGGAGTCCTTGAGGATAAATCTAGTCAATAGTCAAACCAGACTGAATACGCACCGCAAGGGCCAAAAGTGTGATTGATCACGTGTTAGCAAAGATAATAATATTAGAAACTAGGAAGGTATGTTTTTACGCACTTTAATGTAAACCATGTCCTGCTGGCTGCGATGGGCAGTAGATCAACTACAGAACTCTAAAATCACTGAAAACACAGCCCCAGGTCTAGTCACAATAAAATTATGCGAACCTACTGTATAAACCGGATTATAGCTCGAGTGGGAACATAGGTCGACCCCCTAAGTTTAGGTGAAAAAAGGGGGAAAAAGAAAACAAGTTAAAATCGCCGAAACGCACTCATTTTCGAAACGGCACCGCTCACCCACCATCGGAGCTGTAGTCTCATTCGTTGCAAGTAGCAGCACCGTCCTTGGAAGACGACCGTTTTGGACAACCATTTTGGCCGGAAGACGACTGTCCTCGGAAGGCGGCCGGCGAAACCATCGCTGGCCGCCTTCCACAGTGCGTCGTCGCAGCATTAAGTCCGCGAGTGTGTCCTCAAGCTGCGGATGAACCCCACTACGCCCACGAAATGACGTTGTGCACGTGTTTCACTTCGCAGCTCTCCTTTCTTTCTCTCCAATATCGCAAGCTTTTTTCCGAAACGCCAAACTGGCTCTTAGCGGCCATGTTCGCTTCAGCAAAGACCACAGTAAAACAGTTCACTTCAGTAACAGTTCGCTTCAATAAAAGTCAACAACTTTTATCTTAAATGCAGCTGAAAACTGCCTCCTCATGCACGCCGCTGCTCATCCTTCAACGGGCGAAAAAATAATACTAAACAAATCAGACGCTATGTTGGTCGGAACGGAAAAGTCGGAACTGATCGGATGCACGAACACACAAAGGACACAACGAGAAGAAAAAAAATGCCTGTGTAAACACAGTTTGCCAGACGACGACTCTCATTCGGCTAAAGACCACTATATAACACGAGGGCTGGCTTTAGCTTGTTTTTTTTTTTCATGAAAATATATCAAAGTAAAGGCCGATTTATAGGGTATAAGTTGTGTTACAATGCACCGTAATGCTGAACTGCTATCACATGCTCAAAGACAGTTATCTGATATGAATTCCGCAGAACTTTTTTATTTAAGGGGGGGGGGGGGGTGCTTGTAGCCATATTTTTGCGTACATCGCACGACTCACCGACAAGCCACTGGAGCCAGTACTTGTTATAGCGCGTTGAAGGCGGCATGTCCCAAGGATGCACAAACACGCCCACGCCGAGTTCCTGGACTGTCTGCAACGAAGGCCGGACACAGGACAAAACATCACTGCCATAACCTGATACCGGTCTTAGGCCCGTGCGTGGCCCAGTAAATACTCTGCAAACTTGTTCAGTCTTTGTTTTCGTGCAATGAAATCCATTTTCAACGATAAAAATATAAATCAAACCCGAGAAGACGCCCCCAATATTCATGACTTCATGGCACTCTGGGGCGGGAACTTCAAGCTGCGTCGTCATCCGTTTTTCCTTCTCGCGCATTTCCTTCTTCACCAAGCCTATTCTCACGGTAACAGTGTCTGTTTTGGTATCGCTCATACAATGTGGTATTTATTAATACAGCCTATATTATTTTGCTCTTTAGTGTCCCTTGAAAACAACGGGTGATCGGCAATGGGTAAATTTTTGGGCGAGCTGCATCTCGGCAATTGCACATCGGGTGATCGATGAGACTAGGCAACCTAGTTTTTTTTTCTTTTTTTAGTGCGCGGCTGTTGTTGCAACTAGAACGTTAACGCCCAAAAGTGCAACAACTGACAATATTCGCGCACATTCCAACGTGGCGCGGTAGTCCAATGGCTCTGGTGTGGCACTGCTGAGTTCAAGGTGGCTGGTTGGATACCGGCCGCGGCAGCCACATTTCGGTGCGTAAAATGCCAAAAAAAAACGACACTTAGATATAGTTAGATTTAAGTTCACGTTAAAGAACCCCGGATGTTCAAAATTAATCCGGGGTCACGCATTACAGCGTACCTCGCAATCGGATCGCGGTAATGTCACGGAAGACCCCAGAATTTCATAAAGTTATAATTACTTATTCCAGGAAACGAAACCCCCACCGTTGTTAATATCAAAGCTGATGTGGAAGCGATGGCGAGGATAATTTTTGAACAAAGCTAAAGCTGAGAATGTGAAGTAAGGGTTGTGAGAAATATAAAAAGTTTTATCATTTGCTTTTCCGAGGTATTTCGGCAATTGATGGAAGCACCAGGAGGAGGCTGCTAGACGTATCAGGTTCAAAGTTCGTGTCAATACAGCATATTCTTTTCAAATTGTGGTGTCAAAGCTTGGAATTTGCAGGAGACATTAATTAAATTAAAAATTTAATTTTGGGGTTTTACGGTGCCAAAACCACGATTTGATTATGAGGCACGCCGTAGTGGGGGACTCCGGAACAATTTGGACCACCTGGGGTTCTTTAGCGTGCACTTAAATTTAAGTACAGGGGTGTTTTCGCATTTCGCCCCCATCAAATCCCGCCATGGCCGGGATTTGATCCCGCGTCCTCGTTCTTAGCAGCCCAACACCATAGCCACTAAGCAACCGCGGCGGGTGCTGGAGAAATTAAGGAGCCATAAAACGTTGGTGAACTTGTGCATGGTGTTGTGCGGCATCTGAGCTTGCTGGCAGGGAAAAAAATTTCAGAGCCCTTCCACTACTGTAAAGATAGAAGCCAGCGAAGCTGTGACTATGGTTGGTCTGCTGTAGTGAATATTGCCCCCACGATGAGAATGGGCGTATCGTCGTTGGGCATCACCCAACCGAACATGCCTATCATAAATGTTCCGGCTGAGGAACTCGCATTGAAACCTGGCCGTCGCACCGGGGAAGTTCGCGCTGGCGTTGCCGAGGCGTGCGCCATCTTTGTCGGGTAAGACGACGCTGACGTTTTGCCTCAACATTGCGCTCCCGCAATCGGGGTCGGCGGCTCATCGCTGACGTTTGGCCTCAACATCGCGCTCCCTCAACTCGGGGTCCGCGGCTCTCCGCTGACGTTTCACCTGGGCTTCAGAAGCCCTCACGCTAGAATCGGCACTTCGACGACGAGCCCTGTCCGACCGTGTTCGCGGCGGTGTTGCTCAAACACGTTAGGACATTTCGTTAGTTGCTTATGAATGCTCATACCCCCTTAAGCAATGACCCATAGCCCCGTAAACGTGGCCTTCCCGTTACGACGACAGAAGAGAAGTGAAATTCTACGCTGAAATGATTAGCGCCAATGCAGCCAGCTGTGGAAGCAGACAACGACGACGAACGCGGGAGTGGCACGGGAGCAGTGGCACGGGCGCAAACCGAGGGGCGCCAACGAGCCAGCGGCAGAAGAAGACGACGACGCTCGAGCCAACGTTGATGATGATAGCATTTTTCTACACGTGTACACTCTAAGAAAAATCCCGGGGAAAACGGGAGTAACTGGGCTGTTAGTCCTAAAAAGGGCGCTTTCGTCCCTCAATGGACTTTCTGTAGGAGTGTGCGTGTCGTGTGCAAATTTTGAGGAGTAAGTGTTTAGTCCCTGGTCTAAAAGAGAGCAATGGCAGGACGAACGGCAACTGTTACTCCCCAAACATTTCACTGTTTTCGTCCATGTCGTGGAGTGGTGCGCCGAAAACCGTATTGTCTATAAATCGTGAATATATTGAAGTTCGTGCACTGTCTATTGAACTACATGCAAAGCAGCACTTCGTCACTTCTTGAGAAAATTGTGTGAAATATAAAATGTGGAGTGTGAAGACACATGGAAGTCATGTGCAAGCCATAAGTGAACGATACACATTAAACGCGCAAGTCATTGATGGACTGCCACATGTTCTTGGTCAATAGTACCTAAGTTCCAACCGTTCCAAGGAGATTACGAACTTAAGTGAAGCGACATGTAGTTCAAACTGGGCACGCTAAGTGACAGATAAGTTCACCTTCTCCGTCATCTTGCGTGCCCCGTATACGCTCGCTACACGTATGTGCAGGTGCCCACAAAATAACTCGGAACGCCGGACCGGTGGCCTTTCGCCGGCGCAGCGCGCCGGTGAAAAAGTAGTGCCAGGGGCTGCGCATGCGCGGTCTCCCTAGCAAGCTCGCCTCGCTCAGCGGTGCATCTAAATAGGCGTTGCCTTGCTCCAAAGGAATATCGTTGGGTGCCTTTTGGCGTTGTCACAGGGGGGCTGCGCGGATGCGGTCTCTAAAACACTGTGTGCGTGCGTGTGCACACGATGGAGCATAAGCTTTGCTGTGCGTGCGCGTTACTGGGCATCGGCGCCTTTTAAAGCGAAACGCTTAAGTGGCTCATTAGTCGCGGAATGTGACCATCGTGGACAACACTTGCAGTAGCTAAAATCTGAAA
Source organism: Dermacentor silvarum (assembly GCF_013339745.2). Taxonomy (NCBI): domain Eukaryota; kingdom Metazoa; phylum Arthropoda; class Arachnida; order Ixodida; family Ixodidae; genus Dermacentor; species Dermacentor silvarum. Next base: position 64,410,448 of record NC_051155.1, on the reverse strand, counting down.
GCGGCATACTACACCTCTACCGTTCAATAAAGCATGTAAAAGTGAATTAAGCACTCAGTAGCTAAAAGTAATTAAGAGTTATTAAACAGTCCCAAAGAATAATTAAAAGTAATTGGGATAATTAACAAGACCAGAACACGGACATCATACGACACCTTCATTGAAGCGTGCTAAATTGAATTACTAAGTAACGAAGATTAATTACGATAAATTGAAAGTAATGAAGGGTTGCGAACAGTAATAGAGACTACTTAACATCAACTCGAGGCTCCGTGTTAAGACTGCAGCATGGTCACGCCAAATTAAGACTAATTAAGAGTTTCAAGGAGCAGTTACATACTAATTAGGATCAATTAAAGACTCCGTAACATGAAGTAAGAAAACAATAAACCGAATTACGACCAAATAGTAGTTATTCAATTAATTAACCTACATAAGCAAACAATCGCAAATGAAGTGACGTCAACACATTAAAGCTTTCGCCATCGAAGTCGTCTTAGCAATCGATACAAGACCCCAATGAACGTTTTTTTTGTTAAACATTCAACTCACACAGCTGAACACCCCCTTGATTAGCAACGTATCACCACACTGAACGAAAAATTGAATGTTCGCGCCAACCAATGCAGACACGCGATCAAGTATTTCCTACTAAAACTGCAGCGAAGCGGCCAGATTTCGTAAATACATAGCGCACAATAGATATGCTATGTTCATTGTGACTGCGAAGCAGTGAAGATACCTTTATTATAGTGCCGCATGCATAAAATTAATTCCTTTGCATGAAATTGGCGTGTTGGAATACGCCATTTGATGTCATTTTGAAAACATTTATTACTACACGCAGTCATCCTTGTTGAAGGAGCCGTCGTGTTCTGTCAAAATCAAAGTTCTGTTCTTATTCTCAAGCATAGTAAATGCGGCTCGGAAGGACTAAAATACATCGCGCAGCACGATAATCCGGTTGAAAAGTGCGCTATACAGTGCTATTATAGGCGAACCGTAGTGCTTGCCCATATGAAAGATAAGCTATGAATTCATAGTTTCTTTAGGCGAAATGATTGACTCAGATATGCAAGACATTAGGTAGAATTAAAAGTTATAGACGCTCATGAATTCCATCCATGCAAGCTATCCAGAATGCGTGACTATCTCTTAGAATGAATGCAGATTCCGACCAGAATACGCCACAAGGATTATGCGTGCGTTCAGAGATTACGCTGCATAGCCCGTGAGCACGCTGTAGCCTACGGCACTTGGACGTTAGTTGGAATCCTGCTGCGGGAGCGTTTTTTTTTTTTGTCACCTCAATAGCTTTTTTCTTTCTTATCAGCGTGTAAATGGCTAATTTCATCAATTGCATCCTTGCGGAGCATCGGAAAAAAATGACCGTTACACCCTTGAGGGGCATCGGAAAGGAGCAACTGTTAGTCCCCTTGATGGAGTAACCGCATGGGGAGTAACAGTTCATCCCTCGCAGTTACTCCCCAAAAGGACGAATGGTTGTGGCAAGTCAGTTACTCCTCAAAAGGACTAACCTCGATACCCCATTTCGTCCTTTTTTTTCTTAGAGTGTACACGATCCTGGGGTAACTAGCCCTTAACAGCTTCGCTGTAAAAAAAGATTTCCCTGTAAGAAAATTACTAGGGATGCCAGGCTAATTACTTTAACGAACGGACTACTTACTTTCACCAATGCGTGTTGGCAAATTATCCATATATTGAGGTAATTAGGCGGCGCAAGATAAGTGAACTGCTGTGACGGTCATGATGATGTAGTTTAGGGTATCTGAAATCAAATTATCATTGTAAGAGAACCTCCAGAGATGCTGAAAAACTGCATTGAAGCATCCTGTAAATACTTTTCTTATTTCTTCTACTGAAATTCTAAAATGCTGATTTCAGAACGTTATTAGCAAGAGTGTGTACTTTCAAGGCGACCGGCAATAAATGCCGAGAACAATGCCATTGCGAATATTTCCAGCGAGTTGTTAGGGTGTCACTGCGAGGGTGGGGGGGGGGGGGGCACAGGGGGCACCTGTCCTAAACAATGCTTTTGTTGTAGACTCTTGCACTCTTCATTTCCTGCCTGCTCATGTTGAAGTCTAAGCCAGTTATCCCTAATAAAGGAAAACAAATATACAGATCCAACACATATTTTGAATCTAGGTGCAGCGAAGCTTTTGTGAAGTGGTTCAATAAGTGGTGTCAAACTGTTCATCTTTGCCGAACCCGTTTTGCCATATATCGGTCACGTGATACCGACGCGACTGCATATTAAATTGTCGCCGGGGTCGGCCCACCCTTCATGAAGCCATCTCCAGAATCCGTCCAGTTTACTATTGCACTATCTCCACAACTAGCCAACTTTACACGACAAGCAGCCAACCGAGCACATGCGCGAAATTTTGAGGGAATGCATAAAAATCTTTAAAAAAAGACATTGCCAATTTTACCAGAAGGACGAAGCATTGACAGCGATAGCAAAATTTATGGCTGTGCTCGAACTCCTGGGTCGGTGTTCTAACTATAGCCGGCGACAACATTCTGTGGCAGCGCAGCCGAAGCTATACGGGGCGCCAAATCGCACATTTCCTATTGCGCATGTGCATGTATTCCGCGAATGCAAGCAACTGGAAGCTACGTAGCGTAAAACAAATCGTAACAATTGTTATTCAAAATGTTTTGTCGAAGATTTACGCCCTAACAAATATAAAGGTTGCTTATAGAAGAAGGATTGTCATCACTTGCTGTTCCTAGTTTTGGCTTTGTGGTGTCTATGCCTGGTTTTCCTGGTCCTGTAAACGGCCAGCAAAATGTCGGCACTACTTCGCGTAGTAACACAAAAGCAGAAGCTCCGCACTAAAGCAAGTGCGCGTACCTCTCGCTGTGCTTCCGCAGAAAGTTGTCGTCGGGTATACAAGAGGTGGAGACAAGTTGGCGCGACGCTGCAGAGAAGGTAACTACTGTTTGGTAGAAGTAACAGGCGTCTCACAACGCTAGCGTGATTGGGACCGCCACAAGTGGTGTTGCAGGCATCGCATATCGGTGACGCACGAGATGAGCACGTCGGTTTTTATATGCGACTCGTCAAACTTTCCAGCGTAATCGCTGGAGCACACGTGCCTTCCAGAAAATACTACACAATTTGTGTCGCGCAATAGATATGATTACATAAAGTCAGGCGAGGACATAGACAACGGATAGAATCAATGATAACATTCGAGTAAGTTCCAAATCGTGCAGGCGCGTCCTGTGCTGAGCAAGAAATTTAAGTCGTTTTCGGGTGAAATGCAGTCCCCGGAAAAAGGATAGAGAGACAGAGATAAATGAGATGAGAAAGGCAGGGAGGATAACCAGAAGGTAGACATCCAGTTTGCTACCCTGCACCAGGGAAGGGGTAAGGGGAGACAGAGAGATAACGAAAAATGCGCACACATAGAAAGAGAGGGAGATTAAAAAGAAAAAAAGAACGAAAACACACACGCACACACACACACAAAGGAACTCAGGAGCGTAACAGTCATTCAAACAGGGCGCTTGACCGGGGGAACTTCAGTAGCGCCCTCGTCGCCTTCTGGTGGGAAGACTGCATCAGCCGGAAAAGGATAAATAAGTACACGTGTCAGTATATACAAATAAATAAAAATGTCGTGAGGTTGGCCACAGACGAATACCTGAAAAGGCGGATAAAACACCCTTAAAAATTTCCCTCGTTTCTAGCCAGCGTTTTGAGGCACCTGGCGCGTTAGCACCGTCGCATAATGCCTCCATGAAGGCAGAGATGTACACGATGTTACAGGAGTTTGGTGACAACCCAGTGCATCTCGCAGACCAGCGCAACGAAGCCCAATAATACGAAGTTGTGCTCGAGTTAAATATCCGCTTCATTTTGTTGACTAAATACGATGTCTGGATCTTCTTTTTTTAACTCTACCCTTGCCGTGATACTGTTTCTGTGCCTCAATAATAAGCCGACGTCGTTGGCGCAGACATATCTCAAACGAATCCGCATGGCGCGATGCGTGTACACATTGTAGTGATCATGTTACCTATGAGTACACGTGACATCGCCGAATAAGTGCCGTTGAAATGGCCCCAAGAAGAGTAATTTCGGATTTGCTAATGCAAATGCGTACACTATAGCTAACAAAGCCACCAGACGCACGGGTGAGTAAAAGCGCGAGTTAGCGCGCTGCACCACCGAAACAATTCGCTGCGTATGTCGACGAACTGTCCATCCCGCTGCAGTTTTCTCAATTCGAAATTTCCTTATTCACCTTCTCGGAAATGCGCAAAGCTAAATACTTACCAACTTCTGAGTATTTTTTTCCAGATATTACGGAAGAGAGAAACTACACGATATATTTAAAGGCAGAGCAGCGCCGGCCAACCTGACAGAACCTGACGCGAATTGTTCAGCGTTAATCTAACATCAATATCATACGCAACAGTTAACAGCAATCTTCGCCCTGAGATACCCATTTTCTAACACATTTACCAAGCAACCGCAAAATTAAAGATGACATCGGGCGAGAACAATAAACCTGTTAAAGAAGAACTTGCCTGCAACCATACCGATAAAACAGAACGTGATTCAAGAACTTTAGAAACAAGGTGAGGCGATAACCCAGTCCTTAAAAATGATCAGTTCTGTATGAAGCAACTAGCAACCGTTTAACATGCGCGAAGCTACGCATAAGCTTAATCCAAAAGCATGAACTACGTGACAGCTGGCAAATAGATTTACCGGACCACATAAAACCAACAGCAGGGCTGTTTGATGAATTATCAGGCATTTCCTGGGATATTAGTCGCCTTAGTGAGGTTAGAAGAACTGATGAGGCTTAAACAGTGTTGACAAACGGCCACGTCCTCTGCTACAGAGGTCTTCCAGATAAGAAAGAATTCGGGGTAGGATTTCTAGTCCATAAGGACATAGCGGGCAACAATGACGAATTATACAGCAGTAATGAAAGGGTAGCAGTCGTCGTAATAAAGCTGAATGGGAGGTACAGAATGAAGGTAGTACAAGCCTACGCCCCAGCCTCCAGTCACGATGATGAAGAAATAGAACAGTCTTATGAAGAGGTTCAATTAGTGATGAGAAAGGTGCAAACTCATTATACTGTAGTCGTGGGCGATTAAAATGCAAAAGTGGGGGAAAAGCAGGCTGGTGAACAAGCAATTGGCAACTACAGCATCGATTATAGGAAAACTAGAGAGGAGGGATGTTGGTAGAACGTTGCGGAAAGGAATAGGCTTCGAGTAATGAATACCTTCTTCAGGAAGCGCAGCAACAAGAAGTGCACCTGGAAAAGCCCTAATGGAGAAACAAGAAATGAAATAGACTCCATACTCTCTGCCAATCGCAGCATAGTGCAGGATGTAGTTAGTTAATTCAGGTTTAGTGGCGCAAAAGCGACAAAAGCCATGCTGCGCCAGCCACAAGGTATTAAGAAATGAAATGTTAGTGCAGCGAAAGCTGCGTTACCTTATATTCTATGTAAAAAACTGGCTTCATCTAAAAACTCGAACAAGTGAGTGAATGGAACTAGTGGATCATCTCCCAATAATGAGGCGGGGTGTAATGGTATGTGTAAGTTATACAGATTCTGCAGAATTTTCCGTCTGTGTGTTTCTATATATGGACATGTCATAACAATGTGTATTACTGTAAGAGGTTCATGACACTTATCGCAAGTTGGCGGATCTTCTTTTCTAAGTAAGAAACTGTGTGTCAGATGTGTGTGCCCTATTCGAAGTCGACATAGGATCACCTCACACAACCGTTGCTGGTGACTGCACGATTTCCACTCGCCAAGCAGGGGTTTGGTTATGTGTAACTTGTTATTAATGCAGGAGTCCCATTCTTGTTGCCATTTTGATGTCAGGGCTTTACGAATTAGAAGTGCTAGGTAGGGTAAAGTGCGGTGACCATAGATTAGTGAGGTCCAGGATTTCGCTCAATTTGAAGAGGAAAAGAATAAAATTAGTCAAGAAGAAACAGGCCAACCTAGACGCAGTAAGGGTAAAAGCAGACAAATTCAGGCTGGTGCTCGCAAAGAAATATGCAGCTTCAGAACACAAAGATGAAGATAATATAGAAGTAATGAATGAAGCCGTAACTCGGCTGATCTCAGAAGCGCCAATTGAAGTGGGCAGGCAGGCCATGTAATGCGTAGAATAGATAACCGTTGGACTATTAGAGCCACGCTACCTTCATTCGAAGTAGTGATTAACAGGATACAGAGGCTCCATCTATAACTATCGATGAAGTTAGAAGGGTCTTGCAAGGCATGACCCGAAGAAAAGCGGCTCTAGAAGAAGGAATAACAGTCGATTTAATCAAAGATGGAGGAGAGATCGTGCTTGAAAACGTTGCGGGCCTTTATACGCAATGCCTCACGACTTCAAGTGGGCCAGAGAACTGTAAAAATGCCTACATCTTACTAATTCATAAGAAGGGAGACGCTAAAGAATTGAATAATTATTCGCCCATTAGTTTGCTTTCAATATACTATGAAATATTTACCAAAATAACTTCCAATAGAATCAGGGAAACACTTGACTTCAGTCAACCAAGAGAACAGGCTGGCTTCAGGAAGGAATATTCTACGATGGTTCACATCCATGTCATCAATAAGTTAATAGAGAAATCTTCGGAATACAATAAACCTCTCTATATGGCGCTCATAGATTATGAAAAGGCATTTGATTCAGTAGAGATACCAGCAGTCATAGAGGCATTGCGTAAAAAAGGAGTACAGGAGGCATACGTGAATAACTTGGCAAATATCTACAAAGATTCCACAGCTACATTGGTTCGCCACAAAAAAAGTAGAAAGTTACCGCCTATCAAGAAAGGGGTCAGGAAAGGAGACACAATCTCTCCAACGCTATTCATTGCATGCTTAGAAGTATTCAAGCTCTTAGACTGGGCAGGCTTAGAGTGAGGATCAACGGCGAATATCTAAGCAACCTTCGGCTTGTAGATGTCCATGGCATTGTCCTATTCAGCAACAATGGGGACGAATTACAACAAATTATTGAGGACCTTAACCAAGAAAGTGTAAGAGTGGGCTTGAAGATTAATGTGGAGAAAACCAAGTTAACGTTCAATGGCCCGGCAAGGGAACAAGAATTCAGGATCGACAGCCAGCCTCTACAGTCTGTAAATGAGTACCGTTTATCTAGGTCGATTACTCACAGGGAACCCGAGTCATGAAAAGGAAATTTACAGAAGAATAAATTGGGTTGGAGTGCATACGGCAGGCATGGCCAAATCGTGACTGGGAGCTTCCCAGTATGGTTGAAAAGAAAAGTGTAGAATAATTCATTCTACCGGCGCTAATATATGGGGCGGAAACATGGAAGTTAACAAAGAAGCTGGAGAACAAGTTAAGGACCGCACAAAGAGCGATGGAACGAAAAATGTTAGGCCTAACGTTAAGAGACAGGAAGAGAGCGGTGTGGATCAGAGAGCAAACGGGGATAGCTGATATTCTAGCTGACATTATGAAAAAGAAATGGAGCTGGGCAGGTCTTTCAACGCATAGGGTAGATAACCGGTGGACCATTAGAGTTGCAGAATGGATGCCAAGACAAGGGAAGCGGCATGCTATCGTTAACTAAATGTCAGGAGTCTTCCTTTGGGATAAAGCTGCATAAGTGAACCGCGGGGCTTATCTTTCGTAATGGATGATAATGGGTGACTGTGAAATCTTGGTCCGTAGATGGTAGTGTGGTAGTAAAACCGGCTACTTCCAGCCTTGACTAGTGTTTGGAATAAACGGGTAAGGGTACTCATTATGCAGGCAAAGTAAAACGCCAAGCTTCGATCCCGCCAGGGTTCTGAGCTGGGCTCATTGGTTCACGTGCATTATGGCGAAACACCCCAGTCAAAGGGACGGGCAGCGTACTGTCCTGTCCGTTTTTCACCCGTCCTGTCGTCTGCTCTGTTTGGCCATAATTTCGTTGCGAGTTTAAGTTTCATCATCATCCTCATCAGCCGATATTTATGTCCACTGCAGGATGAAGGCCTCTCCCTGCGATCTTCAACTACCCCTGTCCTGCGCTAGCTGATTCCAAATTGCGCCTGCAAATTTCTTGACTTCATCACACCACCTAGTTACCTGCCGTCCTCGACTGCGCTGCCCTTCTCATGGCACCCGTTCTGTAACTCTAATGGTCCACCGGTTATCCACCCTACACGTTACATGGCCTGCCGAGCTCCATTTTTTTCTCTTAATGTCAACTAGAATATCGATAATGCCTGTTTGCTCTCTAACCCACACCGCTCTCTTCCTGTCCCTTAACGGTAGGCCTAAGATTTTTTCGTTCCAGTGCTCTTTGTGTGGTCCGGCTTTAAGTTCGGCTTTAAGCAGGTTAGTTTTCTCAATATAGATCACTGCTGCAAGAGTAGCTGTGACGAGGCTATCACTGTGCATTTAGCAGCCCTGATAAAATTAAAGCAGACTCAGAGAGGTTGCATCAAAGCGGCCGTTTCAAGGTCACGTCGCCCAATTTTATTTCTTGCGACAAGCACATACATTGCATGTTTTCTTTTCGTGGTCGTGAGCACTTCAGATGAATGCAGGTAACTGTTCAACTATAGAAACTTTCGAAGCTAGAGAAAGATGCGGCAAGCGAGCAGCAGCAACAGAAAAGGGCGGAAAAGAACATAGAGTGTACGCATTGTGTAATGCTTCGTCGTAACTGTTGGGAATAGCCTAAATGTAACGCAGAAATGATGTATTCGCACTTAAAGATGCCGCTCCAACCGTAGGGGCGGGTGCAGTTTGTTTTAATAACTTCTGGTAATTAAAATCTACTATCCCTTGAGTATCTCAACTGTTTTAGTATCTTGAACACATTAGTACGTTTATTCGTTATGTCCCATGTAGAACTTGTAGAGTCTGCTGAATGAAACCAGCACCTCGTGAATCTGTTGAGTGAGAGATGTGTAAACTTGGTCATTTCGTTTTCTTTCTAAAATTTTGCATTATTCGAAAGCTTTTATATATCTATTGCAGCACCTCATGCACCTCAAGATTTGCAGTATTAAAAAGCTTTTATATATCTATTGCAGCACCTCATGCACCTCATGCGTGCGGTGCTGTGGTGCATGAGGGGCTGCAATAGATATATAAAAGCTTTCGAATAGAGCAAATTTTTAGAAAGAAAACGAAGCGATCAAGTTTGTACATCTGTAACTCAACAATGAAAAACACTTTCACAATTTTGTAAACTGCATCTAATAGTACATCTCAGGCGGGCGAAAGGGATTAATTTATATATGAATTTTGGCCGCTTTAGATGATCTAATCGATACAGTTTTCAAAACTGCGATGTCTGTTTTGGTGCAGATTTACGGGTTTGTAAGCTTCGTGCTTTTTTGGGGGGGAACACACCATTTTGTAGCATATTTTTTAAAAAATATCCAGAGCTCAAATGAAAATTCCTCTTGTAAAGTCACTAAAATCTATTTTGTTCTTCTAAATGCAACAAAATTCATTTTAAACAGTCAGGAGGATGCCCCATAAAATCGTTTCTGCGTTTTACATGTATTTGAGTAGGCGGCATCGGGAGATGGCTACGAGATAAAGGAAACGAAACAAATAGGCACTAAATGGTTTAATTTGCATCAGAATGTGTTCTTTTCGTGATATTTTATTTCTTCGTTATTAGTCATGCGAATAGGAACGGTTGTCATCATGGCTTGGCGACTAGACGCCGAAAGTTATTCTCATGGTAGGTAGGTAGTAAACTTTATTGAGGCCCTGAAGTACATCGGTAAAAAAACTATGGCATAGCTAACGCACTTGTTGGAATGTGGGAAAGGAAAGCTAAAGCGAAGATTCCTTGGGGTTAGAAAGAGCGCATGGGGTGCGTGATCTTCATGAATGGGATGCAAGTGAACACGCGGGTCTCCAATATCCCTTTCAGCAGAGAAAGATGTTCGGGCTGGTCAGGGCAGCACAACCCGTTGCTGCCAGACAGACATTAAATTAGACGCAATTTCAAGGAGATTTACCCATTGAGGAAATCAAGCGTTGCCCTCGTGTTCTCCAGGAAGAGCTTCTCCGAGTAGATACACTGATGACGATCGTAGACCACTGCTACGTCGAAACGAATGCACAGTCTATCGCACAGACTACATACACTGCGGATGTGGTCCTCCACGATGTACAGTCAACCACAAAAGTTTGCGGACCACGCGAGCGCGTGCCAGACTGCCTATCCGCGCCACCTAGCGGTACGCCACCTAGCGGCGACAGGGGCGCTCTCCCGGATATGAGCCCTCTTGGTACTCGCCTGCCTGTTAATTTTTTATTCCCGTGCATGACATTGTTAGTTCGTTGTGTTGACGCAGAGCGCTGTCTGCGATAAGACCGCCACATATCTGGCTTGATAGCAGTATCGGAGCAATCACTGCAACCTTTGTCGACTGGTGTGCCAGTGGGTAGATAAGTTTCACGAAGCGCTGCGACGATTTTTTTACGCGACGTTTACTGGCGCACTTTGGTTGGCAGCATCTTGGTCCAATGAGTGTTGCTGCTTCTGCGTCTTGAGAGAAAGGGTAGGGAGGTGTTTCACTGTCATCAAAATAAAGAAAAAGCGGATGCATAGAAAATTTTCTTTCACACATAGGCGCATCTTCGCATCAGTCGCTGAAAACGTAGTAGACTTGCTTCAGGCCACGTGGTGATTGCCTATTTGGAAAGATGCCGCTGCGTGTTCCACTTGACGAAAGAAGGCACATTGTGCGTTTATTTATAGAGGGAATACCTCAGCGCGAAATCTGCCGCCGAACCAACAGGAGCCGGACTGCCGTGAATAGGATTATTCAAGCTTTCCGCGACGATGACAGATTCACAGATATGGAGCGCAGTGGGCGTCCACGGGCCACGACTGAGGAAGAGGACCGCCTGATTACGGCCGCCATCGTGGCTGATCCTTTTCAAAGTGCAGAGGATATCCGAGAAGCGCTCTCGCTCACGGTATCGTCTGAGACTGTAAGAAGAAGGCTGAGTGAGCTTGGCCTGCAGTCTTTCGTAGCAGCACAGAAGCCCTGCCTCTCAGACAGCCAGCTACAAGAACGACTCATGTTCGCTACAGCAATGAAAGATTGGACAACAGAGAAATGGGGCGATGTCATCTTTAGCGACGAGTCAACTTTTTCCACGCGCTGGGACCAACGGAAGCGGGTTTGGCGTCCACTAAACTGCAGGTGTGTTTACAGTGTATTGGCAGTTAATTCACGAAGCTAATTCTGCATCACAACATGTTTCACGTAAAATGAGCTTTTGGACATTACGAGATTTTTCTGTAGTGGTATTATGTTGAAAACATTAACGATTGTTTCATAGTACTACTTACTCTGAAGCTAATTAAAAGATGCCAGTGGGTCTTTCAGTATTATCTAATGATGTTTGCACGTTTTCTATTGCAACTCTATAACAGCATTATAAAGTTCATACGCAAGAGGAATCACAACATTTTTAGACGCGCCGCTGGAACCCAATTGTATGCTATTTCTTGCAGATATCTGCGTAATTACACACAGAGTGTTCTATCCAGTGGACGGTGTTCCGTGAGCGTGTGGGGAGCAATCAGCAAAGATGGCCTTGGTCCCCTTGTGCGTCTGGAAGGGCCCTTCACTGCGTCACGGTACTGCGACGTCATCACTAGACACCTCGTTCCGTATGCGCTGGACGGTCCCTTCAGCGACGGCTGCTATTTTTTTCAACACGACCGCAGCCCGATCCATAAAGCACGTATCGTCCAGTCATTGATAGAAGAACATGCTGTTTGCCAGCTTGAGTGGCCTCCATGTGGCGCCGACTTGAATCCCATAGAAAATGTCTGGGGCATGTTGAAGAAACGGCTGTCCACACGAGCCAACCGCGGCCGCACGGCCGATACGCTGTGGCAAGCGATCGCACAAGAATGGGAAAGCCTGCGCGGTCGACCGGAGATTACTGAATCTTTGTACGAGTCGATGCCCACACGCATCAATAAGGTGCTAGAAAACGGCGGACATTTCACTTCCTACTAGATCATTGAGAGACCTATGTTTCATGACACTTCTGTAAATGTCTTGTGAATAAATTCATCCCCTTTAGATACGAATTATGATGCACTGTCTGCAAATGCGTCAAATGCGCATGGCATCATTTCAAGACGCTCACTATTACATTCCAAGAAAGAAGACGAAGCAATGTGCTGTTTTGTGCGAGTTTCAGTAAAAAAATAATTAGCGTATAACTCATTATCTAATTATTCTGAAATCCGTCAGCTTCAATGCTTGCATAAAAAGAATCAACTATTAGGCCCGAAACGCATGCGCACTTGCTTTTTCGGTTGTATTCGTGTCGACCGGAGAAAAAAAATACTCTTGACGTTGGTCTTGGAACGCGGCACGTCGAACGATTGTCTAACATGGTAGTGTCTCCAGCAAAGTGATCATCTGCAGCAATACGCAGGACAATGAAGTTAACTGACCGCTAGTTGTCCCATCAGGAGGCGGACACAAATGTGCACACTGAGTTTTAGGTCATTTGAAGAAACACGTGGCGTGGGACGCGCCTCCGAAGTTCGAGTCCCCAAACGAGGACGCCGTGTCGCAAAGGGTTATAAAAAGAGTCATCGCACCCGATTATTTCTTATTTTTCTAAATGTAACCACTATAGCAGCGCGGTGGTTCGGGCTTTGCGCAGCAAAACCTGGGCGCAGGCGATCAAATCCCGGCCGCTACTGTCACTTAGCGATGGGGGAGGAACGGAAAAATTCTGCCTACTGACTAAGCATCTGTGTCCCATGGCTGCCTCACCGCTCACTCACGCACTCACGAAAAAAAAAAAACAGCGTGGCTACGCGAAAATAGAACTGATAACAGCCGAAGAATACGCTGTCTGATTACTTGTACCGATATTCTGCTCTCAAAATATAAGCAAGTAGCCCTGGCTAACAAAGAGCGCGTCACGTTGAAAGAGATAGATAGAAAATATTTGCGCACAGTGCGAAAATAGACAGGCCATAGATTTAAGGAGGGATGCGTCTTCAACGTAGCGCTGCTGTCGATCGCTGGTGACGTAGCGGAAGTGTCGCGAAGAGGCTCTTGGCCACGCGCTCGCGTGGTCCGCAAACTTTTGTGGTTGACTGTACTTCGCTAAGTAGCAGTTGGCAGATGTGAACGACTGTCGTTGTTCTGCCCGTTCCTGCTGTTTAGCCTGAATAGTCTTCGCACGAAGTTGTTCCTGATCTATCGCCGATGTTCTGCAACACTCGGCCTGACGTTTCACTTCGGGTCGAGCTTCCAGTTCTTGGTGGTACATCGCTAAACGTACGCGCCGATAGGCTCCACATTTTGCTGGAAGTTTATTTTGATCCGTGGGCAATGTTAGGTGGCGGAATGCTTCACGGTTTGCTTGGAACTTTTGCTAACGCTAAATACTGAGTTCTGCAGCGTGCCTAAGCCGAGCTTGCTCGGCGCGACACTTCCTCTGTGCCGCTATACAATTTTTTGTGCGCTTCCTTTTAGGGTTACCCTATGTAAGAAACGTAATGCATGTCCTTTAGAAATCCGTTTATCTATACCGGTAGAACGGCTACGCATGCATGACATATAAACCAGACCTACCTATTCCCATGCATAGTACCCCACACCCAACGACACCCTGCACGGTGTCAATCTATCAGTTCACAAATCCTGCGTGCATGTTTCTCTGACGCAGTGGCCCGCTCGTACACGTAGTGCTCTAAAACATCTGGCAGTGTTTTGCGGTCTCCCGAGCTTGAAATATTTGGCGCACAGGTTTCTCTCACCGAACGCCCCAAAGCACCCCTTCTCCAGCTTAAGAGAGTAAGAGAGAAACGAATCTCTCCTACTTGTATTGTCCTGTATGAAAAAACCAGTCATCGACGCAAGAGACGGGAGTTACGCTACAATTTCAAAGTTTTGCGAAACAACACAGCTTCCACGTCCATAAAATGCGCACAGTTGTCGATGATCTTGCTATATGTCGACGTGCAAGAAAACAGGCCACGACGTGAAGCTTTTGCTCGACCCCCTGGTGATAATCATTCCTTATGGCATTCCCAATGAATCGGGGTGGCGAAAAACAGCCACCTAGCTTGCGTGAGCAAGCCAGAGTTTACTGCATATATTTCAGTCTAGCATTTTACCTATCCCTGCATAATCATTTAAGGTTACCGATTCCTGTAATGATCCCTATCTCTTTCCTGCTAGTTTCTCACCAGTGCTCTAAACGTCTCTTCCTCCTCTCCCCGCTGGCCAATTAACTTGCTTTGATCATTAGCTTTGACTTCCAGCGCTTCTGGAAGGAGGACGTTCACACGGTGTTTGCTGGGTAAATATCTCGGTATTTCATTACTACGTGCTGAGTCGTCTCCGTATTTTCTCTACAGCAGACACATGTCACATGCTTTTGCGAATACTCGCTCCTGTATGCTTCTCTCCCCAGAGAGCCAGCTCTGACCTTCGAAAATATACAACCCTTGCAAGGTAACGAGCATTCGCGGGAAGAGAGAAATGGAGAGCTGGAACAGCTGAGCCGCTTGCTGCCGTGAACGAGTTTGGCCGAAGTTGCCATGTGGGCGCACTACACCTTCCGATGCGTCTGAAGTCAAAGGAATTTTCGTTCCTTCTTTCATCTAAATTCCCCAACGAATAAAAAAGAAGCACCGTCCAAGCACTCCGTGCAGAGGGTTTACCAGCGAAGCTGAAACGTGCGGCCCCGGTGTTTAGCAGTGGGTTAATCCCGACGCTGTATTGAAGCGTTTCTCAATTATTGGTTACATGTTTGTGTTTTTAGTGGAACGCAAGCGCCAATAGCAGGCGGATGCTGCTAACGCTAACGCTAACCACGACGCCGAGCTAACTCGAGATATCGAACGCGTGCGACAACGGCGAGGCGAGGAAGTGGCGTTGCGGGCAGGTGGTGTCACGCTGAAAAGTGGGCCGATCCTGGTGATTGTGCAGAAAGGGTCCAAGCTCAATGGCACATACCAGGGACAAGAAAGCAAAAAAGAAGGAAAAGAAATGGAGGAAGGAATACAGAAAGAAATAGAGAAAAAAAAAACGAAGGAAATCACGTGCGGCGCACATCCCGCATTGGACATGCTACACGCGTGATGACGCGCGCGACCAATCAGGTTCGTTCGGTGTGTCGCGAGGCCCTAAGGACATGAAAGGAAAGCGGGTTGGCGCGTGCTCTACCGGGCTTCCCTCGCCTCAGATCAGTTTCGGCGAACAGATGGGAAGGACACGCGTGTTGCGTTATGCAAAGCAGCAAACGGCGTTTGATGAACGCCCGCGTGAACTCGCTCGGGAAAGGGATCGTCGTCGACGGGCCGATTCTAGCGTGAGGGCTTCCCTAGCCGAGGCTCGCCGTCAGCGAAGAGCCGACGATTCCGAGGCGAGGGCTTCTGAAGCCGATACGCGCCGTCCGCGACGATCAGAGAATCCCGAGGCGACGGCTTCCGAACGTTACCATGACGAAGGTCAGATGCACACCCGACAGGCTTCGCTTGCCCCATTTTCTGGACAGGGGAAGGGCTGGTTACATTTCCCCTAACTTGCCATAATACGTGCCTACAGTGAACTCGGCATTTTTCCTTCACATGAGGCCGCAGATGGACGGAAGCGCGCATGTGATTAGTCTAGCCATCTGGTTCCAGTTGTAAGCAATACTTGCAGGAATGCGTCCATACACCGAAAAAAGATCACCAATTGTATTATGAGGGGCGGAATTTCACTCACTCGTGTCGATACCACGAGACTCGCTCACCTTGTAGAAAGGGTCGAGTGCTCGATCGGCCAGCGTCCATTCGTTGACGTGCGATCCGACGATGACGCCCCGCATTCCCAGCTGGGTGACACACCGCTTCAACTCCTCGACGGCCCGCTGTGGGCTCTGCATCGGCACCGTGCACAGACCGACGAACCGGTCGGGTCGCCGCCTAACCATCGAAGCCACGAAATCGTTCTGTAGCCGGCTGAAGTCCAGCGCGTCATCTGGCTTGGCCTGCGAGGTCATTTCAGCTTAGACGGGCTGCTGTCGTCAGAACCTTTCTTTTGCACTTATCACAGGAAGATGCATACTATTAAGTCAATAGAAATTGTAACCGCAATATTGAAAATCCATTTCATTTATTTCATTAATTATATACCCTAAATCATCGAGGCATTATAAAGAGAACTGGGGCAATAACAAATGTGTACAATACTAAATACGTGGGAAGATAGAACTTGTATAAAGAATAGACACATTGCAGCATATAAGCATTAATATGAAAAACTGAAAGTGAAGAAAAACGTACAGTAAGACCCATTACAGTAATAAATATTACCACCGTAACCTAATCAGTATCGTTGGCTTTACCCACTCCAAGTGTTCGTATCCTCTAAAAATACACAAATTTTGCTTGAACAAAGCGCAACTGTTAAGAATTTTGCTGAGAGTGCAGTGTCATAGTATGAACTTGACAAATCAGTAAGCACTTACTATCCTCGTATCTTTCTTTTATTCTCACGCGTATTTTGTTGAAACAGTCTATTGGCACGGCATTATGTTCGCGCAACGGTATCAGCCGAATCGAGCATGCATGGTGATTATTGCCTCGTACCTAAGATTTTATTCTTGTCCAAAATATAAGCCAACACGTGATGTTACCAACTGCATCAGCTTCACTACGTTTATATGCTGATCGCAACGCAGTCCTTTCAGTTCATGGCGGTGGCCCTATTCCCACGCAGGCAGCTACTACAAGAGTGCACCATGCACCGATAGTTCTGCAACATTTGAAGCGCGCCAGCTGTTCGAAATTTAGCCGCTGGCCACTACAGCGCTCCTAAGAGTTCAGAATGCTGTGAATAAACAAATTATCTACAATAATTCGCCCATTCACACGAACATATTACTAGCGGCAACTGCGTAGTCTACCGCGGAGGCCAGGTACTAAAGAGTTCGGCTAATGAAAACAAACTGGTCCTCAATCTGCACTTAAGCGGCTGTAATGCAATTCCCGCCTCGCTAAGATTCGCTAATTGTTTGCAGACCTCTGCGTTAAACTCTTTCTCGGATTGACTGCCTGCGAACTTTCTCCTTCCACATGCACCGCCATTGCGTCTCCTCTTCTTTCACCAATACGCGCCGCCCACACCCATCTAAGGAGCTCGGGTGCACCCAATGCACGCGTTAGGGGCGTTTTTGCAACTTGACCCCATCGGAATGTGGCCGCCGCGGCCGGGATTCGATCCCGCGTCCTCGGGTTTAGTAGCGCAATGCCAAAGCCACTGCGCAAACGCGGCGCGTTACGGGACCACTTCGATTTGATAGGAATAGGGGCGCACATACCCAATAGCTGAACAGTACCGGTGTGGTAGACAGAGCTTGAACTGTGACACCTGCACAAACATACAGAACGCGTCCTGAGTGTCTCGACATATTTCGGAGTGCTTTCTTTTGTTCGTTCTTTGTTTTGCGACAATTTGGCTCTCGTGACGCGCAGAGTAATTTAGCTCGTCACCAGAGCGTCAAGTATACATCAGCAGATGACATACGAGGCGTTCATCTTTATTATATACAGGGTGTTTCAGCGAACACTTTCAAAATTTATTTAAGGTTGCCTGTGGCAGATAGCCCAATTATAGTTCATGAGCTGGTCTACTCGAAGAGGCGGACATTACTTGCACAAAAAATTGCAATGCATGATCGACTAATCAACAAAAAATGTGGTTGATCCCTCTTATATAGGAATCGGTATAGAACACGAAAGTGAAACGTGTCTTCACAGAAGTAGTGTAATGTTTATTGCACATTGATATATAATGTCTATTGGTGTTTTGTGGCTAAAGCGCCCTTAGGCGTTGATGCACCCACGCTGACGCCTGGTGGCACGTCTCCTCCATCACGACTACCAACGTCGATGACCATGAGCAACCGTCGTGCATATGGAAGCTGCACTACGCTGCACACGCTAGCACAACGCGAAAGACGAAGCACGTAACTGACACACTAATACAACGCGCAAGACAAAGCACGTAACTGAATCGTCACCGAGTCAAATCAGCGCGTACAGCGCGTCGTAATTGCAGCCTCCGCGATCAACTTCAGAAACATTTTCAGAGCTAATTGCGGAGGCCACGCTCCGCTGTGCTGAGTACGGTGAACGCCACCTAGGTGGCGTTGGTAGTGCTTCTTGATGCCAGCGTCCCTTCGAATGCTGGCATCGAGGCGTCGTAGTGCTGAGACCACCGAAGCGTTCACTGTCGGTGCGCGTTAGTGTCATAATGCAGTACTTCTCTTTTCTGCTCGTAGGCGGCGGCACCGCCCCGAGCAAGAGCGCGGGTACACGGAGGAGTGTTAGATATATAAGGCGCGTCTGTGTGGCTCTCTGCAAATGCGTTTGTGGCGCAATGGGTTAAACGCTCGGCGATCTATCGTCGCGGACCGAGAGGTCGTGGGTTCGATTTCCAAATTTTGCATGTTTGTGGAACTTTTTCTTCCGGTTTCTTTCTTTGTATTATGTTCGTGTACATTGTAAGCTGACGTATTTCCGTGACGGAAATACGTCAGTGAAGTCTTGGTGGACCCCGGCATAAAGCACTTTCGTGTTAAAATTTACTAACTACGTTTTAAACTAGTTACCTGATGGCCCATAGTGCAATTTACAAATTGTAGTCGTGGAGTTCGCAAGGCGGATCCACTTGGGACTAATTCTCAGGATGACACCAGTTTCGAAATAATAATTCCAGAACTTTGCGGAGAAATGCTTTGACGTTCCAATTAATTTTGTGCTTCAATACATAAAGCGACGTTTTGTTAAGCAACTAACTCGAACGCCTATGCATTTCTCCGAAAAGTTCGGGAATTAATATCTCAAAACTGGTGTGATCCCGAGAATTAGTCCCAAGTGGATCCGCCTTGCGAACTCCACGGCTACAATTTGTAAATTGCAATATGGGCCATCAGGTAATTAGTTAAAAACTTAATTAGTGAATTTCTGTTAATTTTCCATTATGCATGTCAATTTATTGTGCAAGTAACGTCCGCCTTTTCGAGTAGACCAGCTCATGAACTAGAATTGTGCTATCTGCCACAGGCAACCTTTAAGAATTTTTGAAAGTGTTCGCTGAAACACCCTGTATATATATATAAAGAAGAGTGTTAAGCTTCACAACCAAATTATAGGACAACAGAGCTTGTACGTGTTATGTGATCACCTTCAGGACAAGCCCGTGTCATTTCTATGCGGAGTGCCGGTGTAAATAATCTGAAAGTTCAAGTATGCTACCGAGGTTTCCAGCTATAAGTTGTCGAAGGAAGACAGTAGAAGACCATGCAAAATGGAAAAAAAAATCTGCAATAAGAATAAAAATAGCGGCAATTGGGCCCTGGAACACGCGATGAGAAAGGAAACGTGAATTATCGGGAAAATGTGTAGGAAAAGATGCGAAATGAAGATTACGAAGGCGTTACGCTGGGAAAATATTCCTCAACTGTACTACGTAGCAAGGGGAAAGAAACTCGCTTGCTTTCTTCTGTAGCCATGTGCCCTCACTTATTCGCGGTCGTGCTGGCTGGACGCAGGTTGCAATAAAGAGTTTGTGGAGAAATGTGAGTTCCAAACTAAAAACATACTTACGCAAAATAATAATTATATATATATATATATATATATATATATATATATATAATTTATTTTACCCGCGCAAAGATTTTACCAAAAGCCAACAGAGGGCGCCGTCTGCGGATGTTTGTGCAAAACTGTTCTGTCGTCGCCAAAGTGCATGCGTGCTGTGAGGATGAAACTGGCGACAAGGCGGTGGCGTGATGACGTTTGCGTAACAGACAGGACACAGGTGCTAACTGTTAAACGCTTCTTCAGCAGAAACAAAACATGAACACCAGCACACTTGAACACATGGCAGATCTTGTCATTTGTCCTACTGTGCTCATGTCTTTTTATTATTATTACTATTATTATTATTATTATTATTATTATTATATTCTTGCCCTGTAGTATATATATGGTTATGTAATCGTGTCAGGCTGAATTTGCAACCTTCTGCAAAAGCAATAACGGGCTTTCACTGAAAGCCAGCTATATGGCTGAACTTGTGGCACTGTTTCCGAGGGCTTAATTTGATTCGCCAGGTACGGCGCCAGTTTCATCATAGCCACACAGCACTGTGGGCTGGCAGCAGCCAGCCCACAGTGCTGGCTGCTGTACCCGTGTAAACCACACGGGTACAGCGCAGACGGTGCAACTGCCAACCGTAATAGAAGCGACAAATTCCCGCAGTGCGAGAACGCTATAGAGTCGCGGTAATGCCAATAAAAAAAAGGACGCTCTGTTACGAGAACGCGACAACAGTGTCTGAAAGGGCATTCACACACGTGAAAGTTATCGCGCAGATGGGCAGAAAGATTATCTTTATTGAAGTCGTTTCTCGCGATCTTCACCTCGGTCCTCCCGCAACCTCCAACGTCAAAGAGTGCGCTAGTTGGCTCCGTGTGATTCAAAATATAACAGCGCGACATTCTGACGAGGACAAAATCGAAGAACACACAGAGAAAGTCAGCGCTTGCTCTTCGGTCTGTCTGTTCTTCGGTTGTTTGTCCTCCCCAAAAAGTCGCGCTGTTATACTTTGAACCACGCGACCTGCAATTTGGGCATTCGCGTCCATCGGCAGCCACAATTTTCGCTACAAGACGGTTCCACTAAAGAGGTAGCAGCGCGGGTCCACCAACTTGAACTATCTTGATTACTGATTCGAATGTCTTACAATGTAAAACCCGTGATGAATGGACCAACCTATATGAGGTGAGAATGAAAAAGTGGACTTTTTATGTAGTTAACGGGGAGAAAAGTGACGAAGTTTAGCGAGAGAAGGTGCTTCGCACATCTCATCATTAAAAAAGCCCTTGGCAAATGGTATTATCTCTGGCACGGACCCTTATGGCACGGACCATAAAAAGTGGACTTTTTATGTAGTTAACGGGGAGCAAAGTGACGAAGTTTAGCGAGAGAAGGTGCTTCGCACATCTCATCATTAAAAAGCCCTTGGTAAATGGTATTATCTCTGGCACGGACCCTTATGGCACGGACCATAAAAAGTGGGACTTTTTATGTAGTTAACGGGGAGCAAAGTGACGAAGTTTAGCGAGAGAAGGTGCTTCGCACATCTCATCATTAAAAAAGCCCTTGGTAAATGGTATCTCTGGCACGGACCCTTATGGCACGGACCATAAAAAGTGGACTTTTTATGTAGTTAACGGGGAGCAAAGTGCCGAAGTTTAGCGAGAGAAGGTTGCTTCGCACATCTCATCATTAAAAAAGCCCTTGGTAAATGGTATTATCTCTGGCACGGACCTTATGGCACGGACCATAAAAAGTGGACTTTTTATGTAGTTAACGGGGAGCAAAGTGACGAAGTTTAGCGAGAGAAGGTGCTTCGCACATCTCATCATTAAAAAAGCCCTTGGTAAATTGTATTATCTCTGGCACGGACCCTTATGGCACGGACCATAAAAAGTGGACTTTTTATGTAGTTAACGGGGAGCAAAGTGACGAAGTTTAGCGAGAGAAGGTGCTTCGCACATCTCATCATTAAAAAAGCCCTTGGTAAATGGTATTATCTCTGGCACGGACCCTTATGGCACGGACCATAAAAAGTGGACTTTTTATGTAGTTAACGGGGAGCAAAGTGACGAAGTTTAGCGAGAGAAGGTGCTTCGCACATCTCATCATTAAAAAAGCCCTTGGTAAATGGTATTATCTCTGGCACGGACCCTTATGGCACGGACCATAAAAAGTGGACTTTTTATGTAGTTAACGGGGAGCAAAGTGACGAAGTTTAGCGAGAGAAGGTGCTTCGCACATCTCATCATTAAAAAAGCCCTTGGTAAATGGTGTTATCTCTGGCACGGACCCTTATGGCACGGACCATAAAAAGTGGACTTTTTATGTAGTTAACGGGGAGCAAAGTGACGAAGTTTAGCGAGAGAAGGTGCTTCGCATATCTCATCGTTCAAAAAGCCCTTGGTAAATGGTATTATCTCTGGCACGGACCCTTATGGCACGGACCATAAAAAGTGGACTTTTTATGCAGTTAACGGGGAGCAAAGTGACGAAGTTTAGCGAGAGAAGGTGCTTCGCACATCTCATCATTAAAAAAGCCCTTGGTAAATGGTATTATCTCTGGCACAGACCCTTTACATAAGCATGTGGAGCAGGGAGCCTTTCGCGATTAAGCGAATTCTTACTTTTCATACCAATGATTGAGCGACCCAGCGATTATTGTTTGCCATTAAAAGGAATAAACGCCGACTAACGTTAATATACCACTAGAAGCGACGTTGAAACTGATTTTCAACTCATGTGATGAAACTGCCCGTTCCGTCATGATGCTTCGGCCCCGAACGAGGAGTGTTCGTCGGACTCGATCCAGTCCTTGACTAATAATGTCGCAGTTTCGCCCGAAAGGCGAAGCATCATTTGCGATAGCAAATTAGTAGAAATCTATACGGAGTAAGGATAGTGGTTTTATCAGCTGTATAAACTTGGACATGCAGCAGCAGCAGCAACGCACAGAACTGTTGTCGACGCCATCGGTGTTCTGCCCGCGTTCACACCGAACGCGCTCGGCATTGGTGACTGTTGCCGCTGCCTCTGGGGGCGGTTCGGAGGTTTTCGACGAGATCAGAATGGGCCGCTCGTCGAGCAGCGTCGGAAATCTTACCAACTTTTTAGCCTCGCAATGTTTTGTAGCGTTAGCTACACTGGCCTAGCCAAGCCCGTTTCGCGCGGCACATGAAGAGCCGTGCTGCGCATGTGCAAGGATCAGTGATGTCACACGGCTTGCGCACCGGCGCCACCGGTGCCGGCACCTCTCGCGCACTCCGCCGCCGCCGCGCGCGATTCACCGCCGCCGGTCTGCGCATTCCAGAGGAGTGACGTCGTAGCCGTGGTAGACGCACTGGCGCCGGCGCGCGCTCGCTGTGTAGTCGCTGTCTGACACTGCGCTGGAGCCGCTGCGCTTCTGACTGGCGTTTGCCAGTGTGGTATAGCCATGGAGAAGGAGAGCGCAAATGGTGCTCAACAGCGCAGAAGAACGGAGAAGCTTGACTCATCGGATCCCGAAGTAGTTGCCTGGCAATTAGCGGTTGAGCGTAGGAGGAATGAATACATGTGCCACATAATACGTATACCGCGTCTGTGTCATTGGAGCAGCAGTAAGCATGACAATCAAGTTAATCCTTGACAATCTAGACAACCAGGAAAGCTAAGAATAATCAGCTGAACCTTTGCTAACGCTACGTATATCCTGGCATAGCCGAGCTAAGCCACTGCAACTTTTTATATAAATACGCATTTGGTGCCGCAGCTAAACGTCGCCTCCCCTCCCTCCCTCCCGTCCCCACATGGCCTTTCGCTCGATAGAAGGCGCGTTTGCTCTCTATACATGTATATGGTGATTGTAAAGGAAGAAAGAGACACTTAATTATGCAGCCGTTCAGGGAGCACGGCGCTGAACGCGCGTTTGCTTTCCGACGTGCGTTCGCTCCCCGTGAAAGCCCGCGTCTCTCGCCCCCTTTCACTCGCCATACAGCGTCCGGAGCGGGGTGACGATTTCATCGCCGTAGACGTCATACGGAACCTCACGGCGACGGCAACGGCGACGATGACGGCGACGGCAGAAATCTGCTTTGGAGTGTCCATATAATTGCTCTCGCAATAATAATGGGACCATTAATGACTTGGCCAGGCTGATTTGTGGACGGTTTCATTGAAAGGCATAGCGCAACCCGGAAAGAGTTAACGGGTGTCGTACTGCAAATCGAGGAATACGTGTATCAGGAACCACCGTCACTCGTTTTGCAGATTTCTTGTCAAAGAGGCTCGTGCGCAAAAATGAAATAATTAAGGAGACTCTAATGTAATAAATACAATCGAACTGGAACTATAGGAAACAGAAGGCATTTCAGTACGAAGTCAAAGTTGAACAGGATACTGAAATGACAAACTGTAAAATATACTTTTTAGGAGGAAGATTAACAACAACTAAAAAAAGAAAGTTGTCGCAGTTTCACCTGAAAGGCGAAGCATCAATTGCGATAGCAAATTTGTAGAGAGCTATACGGAGTAATGATAGTAGCTTTATCAGCTGTATAAACTTGGACATGCAGCAGCACCGGCAACACGCAGATCTGTTGTCGACGCCGTCGGCGTTTTGCCCGCGTTCGCACAAAATGCGTGCGGCGTTGGTGACTGTTGCCGGAGCCTCTGATATAAATAGGCACTTGGTGCCGCAGCTAAACGTCGCCTCCCTTCCCCCCCCCTCCCCCCCCACGGCCTTTCACGCGTCGGAAGAAGGCGCGTTTGCTCTACATATTGGTGATTGTAAAGGAGGAAAGAGTCGCCTACTTCTGCAGCCCTTAAGGGAGCACGGCGCAGAACGCGCGTTTGTTCTCCGCCGTGCGTTCACTCCCCGTGAAAGACGCGCCCCTCGCGCCCTTTCACTCGCACATACAGCGTTCGGCGCGCGGCGACGATTTCATCTCCAAATGACGTCATACGGAACCTCACGGCGACGGCGACGGCGACGGCGACGCCGACGGCGACGGCGACGCCGACGGCAGAAATCTGCTTTTGAGTGTCCATATAATTGCTATCGCAATAAAAAAAAAGATCGCCGCATACAAAGACGTTCCTCTGAGCACAAGAGAGAAGAAACAAGAACGGTGAGGGGTATTAATTAATTATGGGGCTTTACATGCCAAAACCACCATCTGATTATGAGGCAGGCCATAGAGGGGGACTCCGGATTAATTTGGACCACCTGGGTTTTTTAAAGTGCAACTAAATCTAAGCACACGGGCGTTTTCTGCATTTCGCCCCCATCGAAGTACGGCCGCCGTGGCCGCGATGCGATCCCGCGACCTCCTGCTCATTATCCCAACACCATAACCACCCAGTGACCACGACGAATGAGTATTCCTCATAGTTGCTTGTACGTTAGTTGACATTCTTTTAACTTTAGTTGTCACATTTGCAGCCAATGACGTGTACAGTAAAATAAAGAAAATGAACACAGAGTGGACTTTCTTGAGTTTATAATGGCTGCAGCAGTAAGAAAGGTCCTACATAAGATTCCTTCTAACATCGTTACCCGAGTTTGGTACTTATCAACTGAATTGCGATCATCAAGGCCCGCAAGCTAGTTAAGCTCACGTCAACGTATTAAGTTGATATCGCGTATAAGGAATCCATTGCCGCTTCTCGTGATTAAAAAAGCAGCCTATGGACTGAAATACCAATCCTGCAGGACTGCCCCCTGCAGCGTTCGCTCAAGAAATGCGAACAGAAAGCGGAAGGAAACACCAAGGCGTAAAAAAAATTAAAAAAATTGATTGGAACGTTGCCTCCTCCGGAAATGTCTCTTCTATCTAAAAAGAAGTTCAGTGACCCAGCGAAGTACCCTAGTAGAAATCTTGCTTCCATTTTACAGCTAGACATATTAAATTCGAAAAACTGAAGTCATAGGACCGACTCAGGAACCTTATCCAGACGATAAGAAAAGCTTTGTGTGAACTGTAGGTGCAAGATATGCGTCATAGCTTGGGGGTGACATTGGTTAGCAGAGTACGTAGGAGACTGAGCTCATCGTTTAGCGAAAAGGTAAAAATAGAATTACAGCTGTGTATACTGAGAATCAGTGACGCGATAGCTGGCAAAGTATGATGCGAAGTATGCATGCCTTAGACTGCTTCGTGCGGTGTTTTTTTTTTTTTTTGCACGAACTTTCTCATTTCTAATTTCTTTCACTTTCTTATTTTTCATTTATTAGACCAAATCTAGAGTATGCATGCACATCATGGGATCCTTACACTAAGTCAAATATTGCGCTTCTTGAAAAAATACAAAGAAAGGTTTATATTTCATAAATTGGCAAGAATGGACTCTCCCTATAAAATTATTACAGAAAATTCCATACCCGCTCTTGAATCACGCCGAAAGCAGCTAAGGCTTGAATTCCTTTCCCTCCTTCTCAACAACAGGCTTAAAATGAAACCATCGACTTACATAACGCCTGCAATGACACGGTACACAAGACAGCATCATCCGGACTGACTAACACCCTATTATGCTCGAACTGATACGTTTAAATTTTCTTTTTGTCCCAGAACAATATCAGACTGGAACGATAGTTTATAGACACAGTGTGACTAAATATTGTATAAATTTGTACTTGCTTGTCCCTAATTTGTTCTCTTTATTGTATGTATTCTGTTGCCCCTCTGCTTGGACCGAAAGGTCTGCAGTATGTACTAAATAAATAAATAAATAAATAAATAAATAAATAAGTGTGACCAAGCGATTTCGTTTTGTAAAAACAGTGTGAGTCTTATTCGCTTTTGGAAGCCGCGCATGCCGGTTTCGAGTGACACGCTTGTTTATTGCGCAACACCTTCCGGTTAGGGACCGACTTTCGGTTTGTTACAGAGATGGGACTAAATGAAATATAAATCATTAAAAAACAGGTAGATATCGATGGTTTTAATTATGGTTGATGATAGATATGACATCAGAGTACAGGCTTAGTACAGCAAAGAACTAATTAAGAGTCAGGAATAATTAGAAACAATTAAGGAATGTCTAATTGCCGTACACCAAAGCGCACAATCATACACTTTAGACACCCACCGCATAAGTACAGGTTTTCGTTAAACTCCAAGAACATAAGTGACGCCATCAGTGACGTCATAATTAAACCAGGTGTACGCGCTCATAATATTTAAAATAAAGTCGTAGTTTCGCCCGAAAGGCGAAGCATCAATTGGGATAGCACATTAGTAGAGTAAGGATAGTATCTTTATTGGCTGTGTAAACTTCGACACGTTCGCTTACTAACTGAATTAACAAGCATG
The DNA here is from genome assembly GCF_013339745.2 of Dermacentor silvarum. Classification (NCBI taxonomy): domain Eukaryota; kingdom Metazoa; phylum Arthropoda; class Arachnida; order Ixodida; family Ixodidae; genus Dermacentor; species Dermacentor silvarum. Next base: position 64,383,485 of record NC_051155.1, on the reverse strand, counting down.
GTGTCAGCGCGCACAAGCAGACATGAATAGAATACGCTCGATGACCGCAGACAACCGCTGTCAAAACACTGGCGTGACCAAAGCGCGGCCGCAGCGAGCAAAGGTTCGTGCGGTCTATTGCTTCAACGGAAACTGAGTAGCGAAAGCACAGCGCATACAAAGGTAGGAGCCAGTGTGCAGATCGCTTTCAAGATACGGTGCCCGCGGCCGCCCGAAGCCGCGCAAAGTACAAGTACGCAGTTGCTAGCAGAGTAGAAGCCGCACCCCCTCCCTTCTACGCTGCCTTCCCGCTTTCCTCCTTTCACGTGCGAGATTGAGTCGCCATTTCCTCTTGCGACTGGCTGCAAGATACGCAGTTGGTGCCGCAGCACAACGTCGCCCCCCCTCCCTCCCTCCCATCCCCCCACGGCCTTTCGGGTGACGGAAGACGTGCGTTCGCTCTCCGCCGTGCGTTCGCTCCCCGTGAAAGCGCGCGTCCCTCGCGTGATTTCATTCGCACATACAGCATACGGCGCGCGGCGACGATTTTATCGCCCTTGGACTTTATACGGAACCTCACGACGACGGCGACGACGACGGCAGAAATCCGCTTGGAGAGTCCATATAATAGCCGTACACCAATAAAACAAGCTAATTAGAGCTACACACCACCTGACACAGAGTGAATGCCTGCCTAAGACACCGGAGGAGTGACGTCACTCCCTCCGCTCTCGCTTCTCCTCTCCCGGCGCAGACCTGCTCTGTCGCTCGCTTGCGCGCGCCAACTGCGCGCCAGTGCTCGTTGCATGCTCTCACGTCAGCGGCGGAAGAGCGCGTAATGTGCGCTTCGTGCGCCGTCCGCTAGGGGGCTACGCGTCGCGCCCTCCTCGCCCTCCTTCGCTCCCTCCCCTTCGCCCGGCGGAACTGGCGGTTTCCCGCCAGTTCCTCCGAGGTGCGAGTGGCACTAGCAGACACCTAAGTCAAGGATTAGTGTCGTTTCTCTTTTTTTTTCTTGTTTTATTGTTCCTCAGAGAAATGGTGCAACACACTCTGACGAATCGGCCAGGGATCGGGCAGCAGAAAAAATTATTAAGAGGAGCCTAAGTTGAAAGTAACTTGTAATTGTTAAATGACATGTCAAATGTTCCGCATATAAAAGCTCAAGTATATTATTGGGCACTCACTATGGTGAGGGGACCTGTCGTAATAGTGTATGCACTACTATGACGGGCTCGCTCGCCGTGTAGTTGCTAATGAGCTGGCCCCTATTTATTGCACTGCATCAGTACTTGAAGTTTTCTAGTAGAGTACCATTTATTGTCCCAAGGAAAATTGAGATGTGGGGAATAAGATTTGGACAACAATGATAGACTGCGTCTGTATTAGACTAGAATAGACTAGCAGTCTAGAATATACTGCATCTAAAGCATTGGACAAATTGGGTGTGGTTAGTGAAGAATAGACTGACAGACAATCGTTTAAAATTACGGCAGATGAGAGTGGTTACAGTAATTCACGTAAAGCTTAAGCAATTCCCGATAATTTAGCCTGAAAGGTGAGCGTGAAGTCAGGTGGTCGAATGGAAACGACTAATTCAGATATGGGGATACAATGCCAGCAGCTTCCTTAGCTTCACAGACGGAAGCTTCAGTCGCTACCATGGTATTTGTTTCTGGGTGTGCAAAGTGATCTTCCAAAATACCATTTAGGTATTGATTGGGCAAATGTTTAGCATTCTATGGAAAAATGTCATCAAATTCAATTTGAACCACTGGAACACAGGAGTTTATTAAGACCACCTCGCGTAGTTGAACTGTTAATGGAGCCAATAGTTTTCGCACGAAAATGACTTGAGGGGAACATAAACGAAACCATTCATTGTTAAAAAATGTGGCCGATTCAGTAATAAAATCATATTGTGACCTCCTCAGCGGGGATGCATATATATTCAGGAAAGTTTGGATATGAAGCCACATTAAAAGAGAAGGCAGGCGTGCTTCTTGATATAAGATATCGTTCGCGACTATTTAGGAAGCCCAAGTCAAAAAACCTTATGGCTCTCCCTCTAATATAACCAGAGGTCGAATTTTGTAAGAAGGTTCGCAAGAAAACAAAACGAAGCCGAACTCATATTGGGCGAACATACATATAGGTGATCATAACGAGGGCATGTCGGCGCAATCCGCATTTACGTTTGCTAAGCCTACGCAGCATTCCTGTTGCGCGTGCTCCCTTGGATGTAATTTGCTCGATATGCGGACTGCTGTTAGGCCTTAAAAATAAAATTCTGGGGGTTTATATGCCAAAACCACGATTTAATTATGGGGAACGCTGTAGTGAGGGACTCTAGATTATTTTTGTCTACCTGGGGTTCTTTAACGGGCACTTTCGACGTACGTCACATCCAAGTATTGAAGTGAATTCACTTGCCGTGCACGCTCTTGTTTATTTATTTATTAATACTGTCAACCCACAATGGGTCATTACAGGAGTGGAAAGTACAGAAAGAACAAACAAAGTGGTACATTCCTTGGCAGGTAGTGGAACATCATGTTACTTGGCAAAAGTAACATGGGGTATGGATCACAACATTACACTTGTATTACTTACTGTCTTCATAGTTCAACAAATATTCGGACGGATGAACACTTTCTAGAAAACCACTATAGAGGTATGCTCATGAACAAAATAAGGCCATAGGGGACCAATTATGTAAAATATATAGACTTAACCTTTTCCTGAAATTCACCTATTGATGATAGTTTGACTATAGTGTCTAGTAGCCCGTTCCATTCATTGATAGCCCTAGGGAAAAAAACTAAATTTAAAAGAATCAATAAAAACAGAGGGAGGGGGAACGTACATACTGTGCCTGTGTCTAAAATAGGTGTCTGGTTGGATGATAAAGTATTCGTTTTGATTTATGTTAACGAGATCGTGGATGACAAGAAAGAGAAATTTCAGGTAAAGTACGGAAACTTACAAGTGCCGAACAAAGAAACGCCGCAAGGGGCGATAGTCTCCCCGATTCTCTTCAACATCGCGATGCTAGCACTGACCAAAGAGCTGCGGAAGATGCCAGACCTAGGTTACGCCTTATACGCAGAGGACATCACCCGCTGGGCCACGAAGGGCTCCCTCGCGCAAAAGGAGGCGACCCTTGAGGAGGCCTCGACGGCCGTGGAGAGATTTGCGGCAGCGAGTGGGATGCGTTGCGCGCCCGAGAAGTCCGAGGTGATCCGGGTGCATGGAGGAGGAATCTACAAGACACCCGGCCCTATCGAACTCTATCTAGAGGACCACAAGATCTAGAGGACCACAAGATCACGGAAAGCAAAAAGACTAGGATACTGGGTTTTTGGATCCAGAGCAACTTGAAAGCCACCCACACCATCCAAACCCTAAGGTCCACCACCAACCAGATCTCGCGGATTATCAAACGAATAACAAGAAGCCGCAAGGGAATGCGAGAAGAGGACACGCTCCACCTCGTCCAGGCTCTGGTGATCAGCAGAGTAACGTTTAGCATGCCGTATCACTACGACTCGCTAAACAAACGCGACCAAGAACAAGTCGATGCCATCATCAGAGGCACGTACAAAACGGCCCTGGGTCTCCCTGTTACCACCTCAAACGAGAAGTTAGCGGCTCTCGGGATCCACAACACCTTCGCTGAGCTGTCGGATGCGGTTATGGCTTCGCAAAAAGCCAGACTACAGAACACGGCGGCGGGCAGAGCCATCCTCCACCGGACCGGCACGGCAACGGAGCTTCGTGCCCTCGATGGGCAACGATCACTCCCGCCCGAGGTCAGAAGCAAGATCACGGCGAACCCCATACCAAAGCACATGAGTCATGAACTCCACGAAGGACGACGCAAGGCGCGGGTCGACAGACAGCGCCGACAATTCAAGGGTGACCCGTACGTAACCTACGTGGACGTGGCGGCGTACCCTGCAGGGAGCCTCTTCGTGGTAGCTGCCGTGAACGGGAGAGACAACTCCTTAACCCTCGCGGCCTCCGTCAGACCAGAGACCCCAGCTGCGGCTGAGACCATAGCCGCGGCGCTAGTAATAAAGCAACATGCATGGGCAGGGAAGTTCATGTCGTTACCGACTCGCAACAGGCCTGCCGCAACTTTACCAATGGACGAACACCGGTGCTGGCGGCTCAGATTCTAGGCACGAGGCTACAAGAATCCCATCAAATCACGTGGACGCCGGATCACGCGGGACTGGAGGGGAACGAAAGGGCGAACGCCTTAGCTCGAGCGCTAGTTAACCGAGCGGGGCAAAACCAATCGTCTGATCAATCCCCACCCTTTACCTTTCTGCCCGTGCCATCAAATTACTGCGACCGACTCGAGATCCAGCGACTCAACCGCAGGATTTATCCTCCCCCTCACAAAAAACTCAGCACCGAAGAAGCAATAGCCCTCAGACTTATCCAAACAAACACATTCCCAAACCTACACAGATACAGCAAAATGTACCCACAAACATATCGCGGCATCTGCCCCTGGTGCGGCGACACACGCCCTACGCTCTTTCACATCTTGTGGGGGTGCGGGGGCAAACCTGAACATTTAAAGAGGCCTAACACGTCATTTGAGCGGTGGGAGGTACAGCTGACCGGCGATACCCTGGCGGGACAAGAAGCTCTCGTCCAGCAAGTACGTCGAGCAGCCATGGCCAGTGGAGTCCTGGAATAAATGTTTTTCTCTCTCTCTCTCTCTCACACGGGATCGCTTTGAAGGAAAGCAAGGACGGCGCTTTTGCTGATAAGAGGGAGGGTAATGCCATGCAGCCATATTTCAAGGCTACTAATTCATATAAGCACTGTAGGGTTTGTTACAATGTGTGAATATGTACCGATGCAGAAAGAAATGCGATGTCATTGGCCCCTACGTACACACATACTGTTGAAAAGTTACAGCAGTTAGTAATGCATTAAATGGTAATTATCCTCAACATTATCTTCTTAATTGTAGACGATTCTCATTAACAAGCACTCCCTGCAAGTTTCTTGAGCGCGCAATCTATTCGAACATCGTCTCTTTTCCAGAATCTAATTCATTCTTCAGTCCTTCTCAGCAAGGTTTCCAAAAAATTAATCCAGCGACACGCAATTAATGTCCTTCACTAACAACTTAGCTTCTTCCTTAGATAGAGGTCTACTAGTCGAATATATACTCCTCGACTTTGCCAAAGAATTCGACAAGGTCCCACATCAATTACTCCCTTAATGTAGATCCCAACATACCGAAGTGTATCGAATGCTTTCTCACTAACCGCGCGCAGCTTGTAACCGCGAATGATTCAGTGCAGCAACATTGTGTAGTTCAGTCTGGGGTACCACAGGGTCCTAAACAGCAACGGTCCTAAAGTGGAGACTTTAGGACCGTTGCTGTTTCTAATATATAATCATGACGTCCCCAACAGAATAAACTATTCAATTAAACTATCTGAAGAAGACTCTCTCTTTTACGGTGTTAAATTAACTTCACAAAACTCTTTTATTCTGCAGAGTGACCGTGACACGATTTGGAACTAGTATTCCCAGTGGCAAATGGTCCTCAACCTAACCAAATGCAAAGTAATAGCAGTTTCCCGGCATTCTAACCCCTCTAGCACTTTCGACTACAAAGTTAACGGAGTTACACTTGCAACAGTCACGTCGTACGAGAATTTTGGTGTCCACGTAGCTAATAATCTTTCCTGGCATGCACATGCCCCTAAAGGTATCAGCAATGTGAATAATACGCTGGGTTACATATGCAGGAATTTTTCACAGGCCCTCAACACTTAAAATTGCTTCTGTACAAAACACTTATCAGACATAAGCTAGAGTACGCCTCATCTGTGTGGGATCCTGCGCAACACATACTAGTAGGCTGCATTAAATCAGTTCAGAACCGACCAGATCGTTTCATTGTTTCAAAGCATTCAGGCACAGCTAGTATTTCTTTAATAAAGCTAGGTCTCGTCAATTTACAGGTCAGGTGATAAATATTTTGCCTCTGTTTCTTTCATAAAATTTTCCTTCAGAATAAAATATTACAACGCGAGTTTTTACAAGAACTACCATGTGTGTCTTGCAAAAGTCGAACCCGCAACCCAAGACGAATACGGAGAGGAACCCCCTTCCCTCATGCGTTACCTGCACTGAAGAGATTGTGATGAAGAAGACGTACACCATGCTCTGAAGATGACGCACACCACCAACAGTAGTAGCATCCGTGATGGCTACACAAAAGACGACGCCGAAGTTACGTTTCAGAGCGCTGCCCGACGTAACTGTTTAGCCGCCCGTTCTGCCCGTTCCAAGGATCAACATCTACGCCTGTTTCAATAAACATCATTTAAATTCTTGGAGGTGCTGGGTACGACCTGCGAAGCTTCCATCCTGGAACTCCGCACCCGTACGCATCGTCCCGTTATGCCCGAAGACGCAACCACGCCCCACCGTCCACGCCCCCGCCGTCCACGACACCTCCACCCGTCATCTGTTCCGGGGTGCCTTACCTGAGGGATCCGGTGGTCTTCAGCGGCACCGACGGCAGTGATGTGGAGGACTGGCTATCGACTTACGATAGTGTAAGCGTCCACAAGCGATGGGATGACACCGCTCAACTGAACAATGTCATCTTCCACCTTCGGATGTGGCTCATCTGTGGTTAAAAGCCACGAGCCAGATTTTTCCCACCTAGTCTGCATTCAAGGCCGTCCTCATAGATGTGTTCGAGTCCAAGTCCTCACTTTTTTCCGTCGAACGTAATTGCTGTTCTATCGAGGGGAGTCTCAAATCTTGCCCTTGTGGACACTGGTGCCGCCGTTTTGTGTAATAAATGACAAGACTCTGTCGCTCCTCCGGAAATTGACCACGCCCAGTTGCTGGAATAGCCCTCCGTACCGCAACAGCGCAGCAGGTTCAGACGTTAGCAGATTGTACGGCCCGAGTTGATGATTGAGGACGTGATGTACAATTATGGGGTCGTTGTGCTGCCATAAATTCGTCCCCGACCGCCA